>NC_077228.1:369983049-370198671 GCF_027887165.1 Monodelphis domestica | reverse complement strand
CCTCCTCCTCCTCCTCCTCCTAAATTACACAGCAGTGTGTCAAGAATTAACAACAGGAATTTGAAAGTAGGTCCTCTGACTTTAGAAGTTGTACCAGGACACCTTCCTGAAGTCCTGTAAGCTCATTCTCTCTCTCTCTCTCTCTCTCTCTCTCTCTCTCTCTCTCTCTCTCTCTCTCTCTCACACACACACACACACAATGGGGATAATAATATCTGTGAAAGACAGTATAAAATAGTGGCCTTCAAAGCTGGAAGAAATGGGTTCAAGAACCATCTCCCTTATATGATGTCACTGGGCAAGTCACTTAACCTTTCAGAATTCTCAAAGACTCTTTAAGTTGTACTTGTACTGGTAGGAGTTTCCATATCTGGAAACTACTTAGATACCATGAAATCACAGGTCCAGTCCCAATTCTAATATTGGAAGTACCCACCCCAGATCTTGAGAGAATTAAATGAAAGAATATGAAGGATAGCTAGGTGGTACAGTAGATAGAACACCAGCCCTGGAGTTGGGAAGACCTGATTTCAAACCTGGTCTCCCATACTTACTAGCTGTGTCACCCTGGGCAACTCACTTAACTTCATTTGCCCAGTCCCTTCCTCTTCTGTCTTAAGAGTTGGTACTGAGCCAGAAAGCAAGGGTTTGAGAGAGAGAGAGAGAGAGAGAGAGAGAGAGAGAGAGAGAGGGAGGGAGGGAGAGATAGAGAGAGAGAGAGAGAGAGAGAGAGAGAGGGAGGGAGGGAGGGAGGGAGGGAGGGAGAGAGAGAGAGAGAGAGAGAGAGAGAGAGAGAGAGAGAGAGAGAGAGAGAGAGGGAGGGAGGGAGGGAGAGAGAGAGAGAGAGAGAGAGAGAGAGAATTTTAAGGTCCTTTGTAGACTTTAAAGCACTATGTAAACATTATAATCTCAATATGATTGTTAATACTATTTTCACTGGAAGACAGAATGGATTTTGGTGGGAGAGCTGGTCCAGGTGAAAGAGAAAAGGAAAGGTGCCATCAGGGTCATTTCCTAGATCGGGATAGTTGGGAAGAATAAACTAGATTTTAAGAAGAATGATAAATGTTTCAGGGGACACTGCAAAGGGTTTTTATGTATGTAAGCAGAGAAGCCCAGGAATTCTATTTTGGCATTTGAAAGAGCAGCTGAACAGCTAGCTTATCATAGGCATTTAGCAAGTGTCCAAAGGTTTGGGATCTTCAGCCATGACTGGCAATGTTCCTATAGAAAATCTCAACATTAAAGGAAGATTTGGGTAAGTGATTGAACTAGTGGTAGAGAGAAAATCAAAGGATCTAAAATTGGTAACTTCTTTAGTAATCACCTAGTCCAGATCTCTTTATTTTTTAAAGAGAGAAGGCCAAACATGAATTGGTGATGTGACTTACTCAAAGCCACAGGACTAGTCTCAAGTTCTCCTGAGGCCCAATTCCAACTCACTCTCTATTACTCCTTGGATGGAGTTGGAGAAAGGTATCGATGGAGAGTGAAGAGTGGGATGGTTATGCCACTTTATATATACTTTCTCTAATATACTATCTGATTAGAGCTATTCAAGGGGACATGGACTATGTGATCTTTCATTTTTTCTTTTTGATTGCCTAGCCATATTATTGGAACTTCATGTTTATTGAACTAAAAGTTTTTTTTTTTAAGTATGGTATTTTGAATGAATGAAGGGCAAAGAATTCATTATGTCCCTTCTAGGTGCCAAGCTCAGGACTAAGATGCACAGGATGTGGCACTTAGTTGACACTTTTAACAAATAACAAGTGACTTAAATACAAAAAGAAAAGCAAATGATTTTACCCTTAAGCTAAGATGGGCTCCTTACATTTTTCTAAAGGGCTAAGAGCTAAATCCAGGGACTAAAAAGAAATGCAAAACCCCCCACATTCTCTGACCTCAAGGAGAGTACATTCAAAGGTTTTATGGTATCCTTTGTATGCAAAACTGTAGGCTTTTAAAGGAAAAAAATAAAGGAGACAGAGGGGAGGTAGGGATGGGGAGCTGAATACTATCAGTCAGTCCCAGAAATACCTCTCTTCTTACTAGTGGACTCTTCAGTCAGTCTGACTGCTTCTCTGTGGCCAAAGTGATTTTCCTGAACTACAATTCTGATCTGATCACATCTCTACCCAGGCTCTGATGGCTCCCTAGAATGTTTAGTGACATCCAAATGGTGAACGGAATGGGAGGAGAGTCAGGAAGACTATAGAGTTCAAATCTGCCCTAAGATTTACTAGCTATGTGACCCTAGACAAGTCATTTAATCCCATTTGCTTCAGTTTGCTTATCTGTAAAATGAGCTGGAGAAGAAAATGGCAAACAATTTGAGCATCTTTGCCAAGAAAACCTCAAATGCAGTCAGGAGAGTTGGATCTAACTAAGCAACAACAACCAATTCTAGAGTCAAATAGAAACACCTCGAGTTAGTTTTTAAAGCCCTTCACAACCTTGTCTGATCTATATTTTCAGCTATTTCCCTCATTCCTGAATTCCACTATTTGGCCAAACTTTGTTCCTTTCTCATGCCTTTGCGATGGCAGCCCCTCACGTCAGAAAGGTACTCTTATCAACTCTTCCTCCTCTTCCTTCAAGATACAGCTGGAGCACCACCAGATTCTACCTTTCCTGAGCCCCATTCTCACACTCTCACTCACTCACACACACACACTCACAGCCTTGTTTCCCTGGGTAGAATTAAAACTTTCAAATAGGAGTTGTTTTCCTTCCTTCTATCTGATTTCCCAGTGCCAAGCACCTAGTAGGCCTTTAATAAATACTCCTAGACTGATCTAGAAGAATTAAGAAAGAAGAATCCAATGAATAATTCATTGAAAAAAAACTCCTTTTTTCAAAGCTGCCATTTTTTTTCTCTTTCACCTAGTTGGTGTCTGCTTCTCATAATTCAGAAAACGTTTAAAAAATTAAGACATTGTGGAGACTGTCTGAGCCACAGAGTCGGGGCTTATCTATTCTTTATCAGCAGTCTATTGTTTCCTGAAGGAACTCATTGAGGAAGAGGCAGTAAAGGGTTAAGGTTCACTTAGTCCCTCCAAGTCTGCCCCCAACCCGCCCCCCACCTTCTCCACTTCAGGTATAGGCAAGAAAGAGAAAGAATTGGGAAGAAATTCATCCCCCCCCCCTTCCTTCCTTCCAAGGATTCACCCTCCAACCCATCTCTAGAAGAGCAGCCCCAGAAATCAGGGGAGACACTCTACGACTCCTTCAATGGAGAGTCCATTAAAGGTATTAGGATTAAGGCAGAAGCCCCAGATCTCTAAAATGAGCTCTTTCCTGACAATAGACAATTAATGCTGATAAATCTAGGCTACTTGTTGGCCATCTAATTCCTCCTAATTGTCCCACTCCTTGTCCCAGCCTCCAGCACGCAGGGATGAAGCGTGCTCCTTTAATCTCTGAAGTACCCGACCTACTTCCTAGAGATGGCCTTAAGAGAACAGTTTTCT
The DNA here is from genome assembly GCF_027887165.1 of Monodelphis domestica. Taxonomy (NCBI): domain Eukaryota; kingdom Metazoa; phylum Chordata; class Mammalia; order Didelphimorphia; family Didelphidae; genus Monodelphis; species Monodelphis domestica. The sequence continues at coordinate 370,195,195 of NC_077228.1, read as the reverse complement.
TCCCCATCTGGCCCCCTTTCCCTCCCCAACTTCCCTGCTCCTTGAGGGAGGGGGCACACCAGGAGGGGAAAACTCCAGCCCAATCAGGGATCCGGAACTGCAGACAAAGCTGGCCCTAATCTGCAGCTAACAGCTAATCAAGAGGTTTGGCCCACCAGTCCCCTATTCCAGGGTCCTCCTGAGGCCCGCTATGGGTTCCACCAGTGGGAGCGAGCCACATTGACAATTCAATCGTTAGATCCCTCTGAGCTGCCAACTTTGCATGTGTTCGTGTGTGCAAAGAAGAGATGCCTCAGTGGTTCCATTTGCAGCTGGCACTGTCCCCCTAATTATGTTGTCACAACCAACCACTTGGAGCAAGAGTAGAGTATTCATGCTCACACAACCGCTGCTAAAAGGATAGAATTTTTACCTAACAGATTGCCCTTTGAATGTCAGTTTAGTGACTCCCTTCTGCCTGCATGATTCCATAGGAGACTCCCGCCTCCCCCCAGTTCTCCCCCCAATTGGCTTGGGTAGCAAGTGAATCCTTTTTCCTACTTAAATGGTTGGGCTGAAAATCTCTGCATCAGTGTCTCTCCCAATCATCATCTTGGCTAGCCCCAAAGAGTTGACAATTTAGAGGAATTATGTTACAATAGAAAGAACCCTTGTTGTGGGGGTGGGGTCTGAGAAGCTCTAGATTCAAATCCTGCCTTTGAGGCTTACAACCTTCTACAAGTGATTTAATTTCCCTGGGCTGCGGTTTTCTCTTATATATATATATATATATATATATATATATATATATATATATATATATATATATATATATATATATATATATATATATATATATATATATATATATATGAGAAACTAGTTTACTTAATTTAGAGCTTTTAAAAATCAGTTTTCTCATTTTTTAAAATGAAGTTTTTTTCTAGATCTACAATTATGCAAATTGTACTTTAAAAAATGATGATGATGATGATGGGGGAAGCTAGGTGAACTCAATTGATTTGAGAGGCAGGCCTGGAATTGGGAGAGTCTAGCTTTAAATCGCTCAGATATTGCCTAGCTGTGTGACCCCAGGCAAGTCACAACCCTTACCACTCCTTTGCCTTAGAACCAATACCCAATTATTCTAAGACAGAAGATAAGGGTTTAAAAGAATAAAAAATAAAGTAATGATTCTGGGGAGGGAGGGGCTAGAAAATGATATAAAATAGAAGATAGCAAAATTTAAAAAAACAACAACACAAAAAGGGCTGTCCGCATAGAATGTTGCAAACTCCAGCAGACTGATATGGTATCTTACATTTTCCAGATTAGTAAACAGAAACAACAACAAATCCTTTTTTGGTGGTTTGGGTGGGGTATAGGTACAAACAAACTGGGTGTAAAAAACAAAACATATCAGTAACATTTTAACAGTTTTAGGGGTGGCCTTGTGGCCTCTCTGCTTAACTTCCTTCTTCCTACCCTTGAATAAATGGGAAAAAATGGTGGGAGAACCTGGCATAAAAAGTGAAGAGTGGATTGATGGCCAACTCAAGGGAGAAGATGCTCTATCATGGGGTCTCAGAATCAATCCTTTCTCTTCATCTTCTTCCCTTCATCTCAGCCCCTTTTGCTTTTTAATTCAGCACCGTTTTCTTCCCCAAACCCCATTTTGTAGAAGCTAAGGATGGAAATTTCAATACACCAGCTAATATTAATTAGCTGTGATATAATGGGAATAACCCAACAAGACAGAAAAGGTGCTTCTCTCCTCTCCCCCCACCACTACTCACAACAACCCCATTACCATAACATTCACTACTCTAGACAAGCAGTAGATCTTAGAACCAGATCCCCAGAGGGACAAAAGTGAAAGCGAAAGTTTCAGCAAAAAGAGATCTCACCAGGGACAAAAGTGAAACAGCCCAAGAGTATAAAAATGAAAGCCTCAGTGTGTTGGCCTTTGGTTAGCTTTTTTGGGGGGGTGGGGTTGGTTTTGGTGGTGGCTTAGATTATGTCAAAAGGGACACAACATAGTGAACTAAATAAAGTTCCTACTTCCATACAACCCTTCCCTCCCTTCCCTCCGGACTGTCCAAGGAAAAGGTTTTTAGTAGATCTATTCAATCTAGTGACCACAGATTAAAGAAAAGCCCTCTCCTTTCCTCTCTTCTCCTTTCAAGGAAATGACTTTGACTAAGGCTGAGCCTGGAAGAAGAGGGGAACTTTGGTGGTGAGGGTGAAGGAAACCAAACCAAACTAAAGGAAAGAACCATAACTTGGTGTGACTCTTCTGAAAAGGGGAAGTTGGGTGAAGGCACAACCCTCCCCCTATCCCCACCCCAGGGTGAAGGAAAGGACTTCAACTTGGTCTTATACCTAGAGTAGGGAAGAACAAGAACTCAGTTCTTGAGGCCTATGGAAGGAAGGAAGGAAGGAAGGAAGGAAGGAAGGAAGGAAGGAAGGAAGGAAGGAAGGAAGGAAGGAAGGAAGGAAGGAAGGAAGAAAAAGGGAAGGGGGAAGGGGGAAGGGGGGAGGGGAGGGGAGGGGAGGGGAGGAAAGGGGAGGGAAGGGAAGGGAAGGGAAGGGAAGGGAAGGGAAGGGAAGGGAAGGGAAGGGAAGGGAAGGGAAGGGAAGATCTTTGATACCAGAGATACTCAAGTAACAGAACCAGAAGCCCACAACTCAAAAACATGGATTATCTTCTTGGAGAAGAAAACAAAACTTACTAACAAGACAAGAATTTCAGGAAGATATTATATTAATTTTCTAAAGTTTAAAATGATATTAAATTAGAGGACAGAATTGGTAAAACATTGACATAAAATAAAGAAGAAACTTGGAAAAGGAACTATCAACTTATAACTTACCCTAGTGATAGATAAACATAAGAAACAGGCTTACAAACCAGAATAATTTATCTAGCAAAACTGAGCATAATTCTCCATGTGGAAAAAAAATGAATCTTCACTAAAAAGGACTTTCAGTAATACTGATGAAAAAAAACAACAACTTGAAGCTGAGTAGAAACTCTGAAATATGGGCATCAAAAGAAAAAATAAAAGTAAATACAGATGAATAATCAGAAGGGATTTTAAAAGCATGAATTGTTTACATTCTAATGGGGGAGAAGACAAAAGAGTTCTTTAGAATCCTAGTGATAAGAGGTATCATAGAAGTTGTGAAATGAAATGAAGATTTAGAAGTGCTCTTACTATGTTTTGACAATACAGTAAGAAGAAAGAAAAATAAGAAGAGAAGGGATACATAAGGGGGAAATTGGAAGATGTAGGAACTTATCTTTAATAATCAGGGTATATAAGTTCAGATCTCTATGAAATTGGAAGGAGAAAGGATAGTATGCATCCTTTGAATTTCATTCTCATCTAAATTTGTCAAAAGATGGCAGATCATGGTCAATAAGTCAATCAATAAGCAATCAATTAAGCATCTCCTATGTACCAGGTCACACACAAATAAATACAGCCATAGAGTTTGGCCTAGGAATATGTTAAACTCAACAGGAATATAGGAAGGAAAAGAAAAAGAGAAAGGGTCCAATAAGGAGGAGAATAGATTCAGGAAGAAATTAGTCAGAAACAAAAAATATCTTAAACATTGATAGAAAATCATGTAGCAGAAATGAAAAGGGGGGGCAAGAGAAGAAAGAATCAGAATCTAGAGTGGAGACTAAAGATAAAAAAAAAGTCTAAGAGAAAAGGAGAGAGGGAAATATTCAAATGACAATCACAAATGGGAATGGGAATGGAATGGAATAGAATCAACCCACTCAGTGAATAGAAGAAAATAACAGAATGTGTTACAAAACAGAGCCTTAACAATATATCGTTCACCAGGAATGTGCTCAAACATAGAGACTCACAAACACACAGCTAACACAAGGTTAGAACAAAATATATTTTGCCTCAGCTGAACAACAACAAAAAAGCACTGGTGACATTATTTCAGGCAAAGTAACAGTAAAAACAAATTTTATAGAGATAAATATGAAAACTACATTTTGCAGAAAGGCATTATTAACAATTATTTTCAATCTTTAACATATATGTCCCAAATGACCTCATAGCTAAATACTTTAAGTAAAAGCTAAGGGATGATATGGAGAAATGGTTTTATTATGCTAGTGTGGGACTTCAATCTATTCTTTTCAGCCTTAGAAAAATCTAAACAAAAAAATAGATAAAAATAAGTATAGGTCTGGAATAGACTTTAAGAAAAATTAGTTATTGTAGATATCTGGAAATTATTCAATGGTAACAGAGGAATAGGTGTTTTTCAGCTATGAATGGTGCCATTTCAAAATTCACAATGTATTAGAGAACAAAAATTTCAGCAAGTGCAAAAAAAAAAAAAATATATATATATATATATATAATTCACTGACCATAATGCAATACATTTATAAGTAAAAAACTGTTGGGAAAAAGTACTAAAATCAACTGGAGACTAATTAATCATCCCTAAGGAATGGGTGGGCCAAAAAAACAATCATAAAAAGGATATATAATTTCACTAAAGAGAATTTCAACAATGAGGCAACATATGAACATTTGGGGGATGCAGCTAAGGCAGTCTTTAGGAGAAAATTTGTATTGCTAAACATTTTCATTAACAAAAAAGAAAAAAAGCAGCTCAATTAAAAGGGCAAGTGAAAAAAAAACCCTTGAATTAACAAAAATTTAAATCTTAAACACTGAAAAAGAAATATTGAAAATCAAGCAATCTACAAATCAAAAACAAAACAAAAATTGTTCACTCAACAAAAAATTAAAAACTATTGAATAAGTACTAAAAGACTAGGATATGAATTTTTGTGGGAAAATAAAAGCTATTAATTAATTTGATTACAAAGATGAAGAAAACCAAATTAACAGTAATCAAAAATGAAAAAGAATTCACAACAAATGAAGAAATAATGGATATTATTAGAACCTATGTTGCCAAATTACAAGCTAATGAAACTGAAAACTTAAGTGAAAATTTACAAAAATATAAAATATCCAGATTAGGAGAACAGGAGGCAAGCATCTAAACAATAAAAGCTCAGAAAAAGAAATTGAATAAACCATAACTCCCAAAGGGGGGGGAGGGGAAACACCACAGGGATTCACAAGTGAATTTCTATTCAAACATACAAAGAACAATTAATTTCAGTAACATAAACTACTTGTAAAAAATAGCAAAACAAGGAATCCTACAAAATTCCATCTATGATGCAAATATGTTTTTGATGCAGAAACAAGGGGAATTCAAAACATGGAAACTATTGATCAAAACCACTGATGTGAAAATTTTATAAAAAATTAACAGAGGTTAAAAAAACACACACTACAAAGATATATTATGGATAGTTGCATTTATATCGGAAATACAAATTCAGTTTAATATTAGGAAAGCCATACATTCAATAAAACATATTGCTAAAAAAGCAACAAAAATCAGTTACATCAATAGATACAGAAAAACCTTTGGCAAAATTCAATGCCCATTTCTGTTAAAGACCTTAGAAAATATAGTACTAAGTAGATTTTTCTCAACAAGATAAATAATATATATCTAAAACCAAGAGTCAGCATTGTATGCATTAGTTACACAAGAATCCTTTTTATCAGAGATGAAAAATGTTCATTTTCACTACTTTTGCTTGACTAAAGAGAAACATTAGCTATATCAAGACAAGAAAAATAGTTATAAGCATATATAAAGAAGAAAAATATCATTTTTTGAAGCTGATAATGATGTTATACCTAATAGAACCTTAGAATCAATAAAAAAATTGAAACTAGCTTCAGTTAGCTAAATAAATCCAAATGAAATGGCATTTCAATATACCAATAAAATCCAAGGAAAAGATAAATTATATAAAATACCTGGGAGTCTATTTATCAAGAATATCTATCTATCTATCTATCTATCTATCTATCTATCTATCTATCTATCTATCCATCCATCCATCCAAACAGAAATAAAAATAGATCTAAATCATTAGAAAATACTAATTCCTCAAGGTTTGGTCAAACCAATAATAAAAATTATGATTCTATCTAAAATAATCTATTTATTCAATGCCATGCAAATCAAACTACCAAAGGATTACTTTATAGAACTAGAAAAAGATAACAAGATTCATATAGAATTAGAAAAAAATCAAGACTTTTAAGACAAATAATGAGATTTTTAAAACTGGGACTGAATGGGGCTTAGAATCTCAAATTATACTATAGAGCAGCATTTCTCAAAACAATTTGGAACTGGTTAAATAGAGAGGTCAATCTGTGAAGCAGATTAGATACATACACAGAAGCAAAGGAACCTAGTACTCTGCTATTTGATAAACATTAAGACCCCAGTCCTGAGGGACTGTTTGATAAAAACTGCTGAGAAAACTGGATAGGAGTATGGCAAAAATTTGGTTTAGATCAACACCTCAGATCTTATATAAAGATCATTTACAAATAGATATTTAACCAGAAAGAAAAAGTCACATAAACAAATTAGAGAAACAAAAAATTATCTTTCAGATATATGAATAAGAAAAAGTTCATGATATAACAGGTTAAGAGGATCTCAAAAAATAAAGAATTCTGATTATATAAAATAAAAAAGTTTTTGTACAAACGAGTTAAAGAGGGAAACATTTCACTCAGGAAAAAACATCTTCACAGAACGTTTTTCTGAAAAAGTCTTATTTATATAAGCAAATGATTCAAATTTATAAGAAACAAGAGCCATTCTTCAATTGGCAAATGCTCTAAGAACAGGAACAGGCAGTTCTCGAGGGAAGAAAATCAAATTCTCTCTTGCCATATGAAAAAAAAATGCTCCAATGTCAATTAGAGAAATGTAAATCAAAGCAATTCTAAAGTTCCCTCTCACTGTTAAAAATGACCAAAAGAAGAGAATAACAAATTATGGAGGGCCTGTAGGAAAACAAATGAATTGGTGGAGTCATAAATGGACACAGTCATTATGGAAAGCAATTTAGAATTATCTACAAAAAGTTACTAAATACTGACTGCCATTTGATACAGTTATACCACTGGTAGGCCTATAAAGAGATAAAAAACAGAGATCAAGTACAAAAAAATATTTATACCAGTTTTCTATGTTGGTAAAAAAACTCTGGGAACTAAGGAGGTGCCCATCAGTTGAAGCTGAACAAGTGTGCTATGAGAGAATCATGGAATAGTACTATGCAAGGAATGAGGAAAAAGATGGTTTCAAAGAGAACCTTTGAGCTGATACATGAATTAATGCAAAGTGAAAGAGTGGCAGGACAGCTAAGTGGCTCAGTGGATAGTGAGCCAGGCCTGGAGTCTGAGAGGTCCAAGGTTCAAATCTGACCTCAGATTCTTCCACCTGTGTAAATCATTTAACCCTCATTGCCTAGTCCTTACCACTCTTCTGCCTTGGAACCAATACACAGTATTGATTCTAAGATAGAAGGTAAGGGTTTTTTAAAAAGTGAAATGGGAAGAATCAGAAGAATCATTTATCCTTTAACAGCAATATTGAAAAAACAAGCAATACTGAAAGACAAGAACCCTGAATAACCATGATTCCAATATTTAAAAATTTAAAGATTAAATTAAAATTTTTTTTTCTTTAAAAAGACAGCAGCTCACCTCATAACAGAAAAATGAGAGACCAATATATACAAAGAAGAAATGCATTTTTGGACAGGATCCATATGGAGATTTGTCTTGCTTTTTCTTTGCTTCTAGAGAGAAGGGTTTTAAATTTCTTTCTTTTCTCTCCCAAAGGATGGTGGAGATTGGAAAGAGTAAAATATGATGATTGATCATTGAAAAAATGAAAAAAAAAGCTATAACTTGAGCAAGCAGACAGACAGCACACAGCAGGGGCTCAACTGATAAACTGTCAAACTCAAGCCATTTGTCAACCAAGGAGAGAAGAGAACAAGTTGAAAGACAGACTCAGGAAGTCAATTTATCTGATGCAACACATTAAGTAGTATAAATACTAGGAACAAAAAGGTAAACACATTTACCCAGCAGTATCTCCATCAAGAAAGAAGGGCTAAGTCACTCCTACCTCTGAGGCACAACCTCCTAGACTATTTCCAATGCTTTTAGCTCCCTCAGACTCTGAAGGTGGAATGGTTAACCATAAACCTCAGAGTGAAAGATTACCTACTCTCAGGTACCATGTTTTGCTTGAAAAAAAATAAATGTTAATACCGGAAAGTTTCTGTTAGACTCAAAGGGAAACCCTTTGGAGAACTGAAGTTATGAATATAGAATGTTTCCTAACAGAGAAGCAGATTATTCAAAATGCCATCACATTCATTCATTCATTAAGTCTTGGGCAACTGTTGAGACACATGTTCCTAAGAATCCCAGGTGCAAAGGCTCTCATCCATTGTAAGATGTTACCGAATGCATACTAACTGGAGGTAATAGGATCCCAGTGCAAATACCATTGGAACAGTAGTCAAGAAAACTGGTTTCTAGGCAGGAGGGTCTTGCTAATAATTATCTGTGTGGCCCTGGACAAGTGGTGACCTCTCCCTCTGGGCCTTGGTTTTCTCATCTGTAAAATTAAGTAATTGGACATATTACTCTTCCCCATCACCCATTCTATGTTCTAGTCAAATGAGCCTAATTGAAGCTGTCTGTAAATTTTATTTCCTACCTCCTGCCTTTCCATCAAGCCGTCTCCCATGTCTGGAAAACACTCCCTTCTTTACCTTAGCTCCATAATGGCCCTATCTTCCTTCAAGGCTTTCCTCAGATGCCACCTTCCTAATTTTTCCAGTTGCTAGCACTCCCTCCCTCCCAATACTATTTTGTATTTACTTATCTGAGTCTAGGATGTCACCCCCCTCCCCCTCCTCCATGTAAGTTGAAGCAGGGATTGGTTCCTTTTTTGTCTTGTTTTATATCCAACACATACAACAGTGCCTGGCATATAAAAAAAAAAGTACTTGAATCCTAGTTCAGGGAATGAATGATTCATAGATGGTCTTTACAGTCCTAAGACAAAGTGTTTTATTATTTAGGGAAGGTAACTATAGTTTGTGCTGTCTTTGGATAAGCTGAGTCAAATGTAAAATTTAAAAGAAGAATGATTTGTTAAAACTCTATAGCTCAGGGATTGTTGACAAGATAACTTCTAAACGTTTATTCAACATCTTCCTTATCTGGGATCTTTGGCTAGATTTTTAGGATACAGAAATGTCTAAGATTCAGTCCTTGTCCTCAAGGGCCTTCCCATCTAGTTTTGAAAGGGGCACATTTCACAAGGAGATAAAAAAGCCACATCTTGCTTGTCTTTCACTCATAACAAAGGAATGGAATGTACAACCCCTGCCAGAGAACTGAGCAGTTAACGGAATAAACTGACGTTCTCTGCTTTAGGAAAGTGAACAGTTAAGGTTAAAAATTAAGACATTGTCCTGATGTTCACAACATATTATAATTTGATGCTTCACCATCAACTTTATAAATCCAAATCTCAACCAATTAGATGTGATTTTTATCCTTAAAACAACAGCAACAACAAACCCATGTTCCCATTCTTGGGATTCCAAAAGTAGTAGGTTCCCTTGTGCCCAGTTCTCACATCCCTACATCCATAGAGATTTATCTTTTCATACTCTCTGTACCAGAGATCTTTAACTTGGAGGCTCTGTAACTTTTAAAAAGTATTTTTGACAACTTTTGCAACAGAATTTCTTTCCTTATGCATAGTTTGTGTTTACATAGTTCTTTAACATTTGCAAAGTGCTTTATAAATATAATCTAATTCTATTTTCATAATAACTTTAGGAAGTGGGTGCTGTTATTGTTATTATCATCAACATTTTTCAGATGAAAGTAGAGGTGAGCTGACTTGTCCAGAGTTACGTAGCTACTGTCAGTAGCCATATTTGAATTCAGTCTTCCAGACCATCACACCACTAGTTAGTTGCCTCTTTAAAAAAATTATACTGAGAAAAGCATCATCAGGCTGTCCAAGGGGTCTATAACTCACAAAAAAGTTTAAACAACCCAAATAGGAAGAGCAATAGAAGCAGTAGTTTTAAAAGTGGACTTTTACAGAAGAATCTTAAGGTTTTTATATCTGTTCCCACAACTGGGCATTTTCCTCTTTCCAACCTAACTTTCTTCCTCCCCTCTATCTACTCCACCCAAAGGTAATTAAATTTAACAAGAGCAATTAACAAAACAAACTCCTTACTGCCTAGTGGTCTGATTATTCAGATTGCAAAATTGTTTTCACTAGTTAAGAAGCCGGTTAAAAAACAAAATATTTATAAAAATTATCTAATCATTTGAATATAATTCATTCTTTGTTTCCATGCAGGCAGTTTCCAGCATTTAACATGGATGGGTAGTAATAAAGTTAGACTAGGTCCCTATAGGGAATCCCCAAAATGACAATGGAGTTGGCTGTAAACAGTAATTCCCTAAACAGTGCTACTCTACACTGTTATCGGCACTAAACCTTTAAGGACACCCCATTTTTGTATGTGAACAAATACACACACACATACATATATAGGGGAGAGAAAGAGAGGATAATATATATATATATGTGTATATATATATATAAATGTAATACAATCTATTACATATAATATAATCAAAATATAAATACATATAAATATAATATACAGATGTATGTATATACATATAGATACACATCCAGCCATTTATGAAGCATAGGAATGGTTCATATGTGGGCAATGCTTAGCTGCTGAATACTTTCACAGGACTGGATTCCTTGCTAATAGATGAATTTAAGGTACTGATATGGAATTGACATCAACAATATGAATGCAGCAGGACCTTGTTTTACGGGACCAATACATGACCAATATAGATGTTCCAAGACTTAAGGTGCAAATTGCATATAACAACGAACCTCATTATTTAATAAGTATTTCTTTTTTATTTGAAAATTCTTATTTAATTAATTGATTTAAAATATTTTTCCATGATTACATGAGTCATGTTCTTTCCTTCCCCTCCTCCCACAGCCAATGAGCAGTTCCACTGGGTTTTACATGTCATTGATCAAGACCTATTTCCATATTTTAACATATGTAGGTACTTTATGACTTTTCTTAAGCTCATCAGAACTCCCAGCATTACCACTCTTAAACTTTGGGGCCATTTAAAATAAGTAAAGAATATTAATGAAACAAAGAGAAGCACTGCCTGGTGAGAACAAGTCTTGTTACAAGGGAGAACTCTGGACAGACTGATTCTGGAGCTAATGTTTGGCACAAAACAATGTAATGATTCATGTTAATGCTTCTCAGACTGAGAATGAACCTGACTGGGCAAACTCCTGAGACTGTACTGCTTGGGAAAATGGCAGGGATTTAGTGCATAATTAAAAGTTTTTAATTGTACATATTTTCTTGCCTTTATTTTTTTCAATCACCAACTGAGTATACCTGAATTCATTGTGATGAGTAGAGTAAAACAAGGTCCTACTGAACAATGTATAAGATACTTAAGCTTGCTATGTGCAATGTACACAGAGGCAACTAGTCTCAACCATGAAACAATGTTATTAAGCAAGTCAAATACTTAAAAAAAAATCCTAATGTCACAATGTCCACTTTGGTATTCCTGCTTCAGGTAACCAAATAGATTTCTAAAAGCCCTAAAAATCCATTAAAATAAATGTATGAAAAATACACATATATTGAGTCATCTAACCCCAAAGAGCCTCCATTTCTCCATAAGCAAAATGGTGGTGATAATAATGCTACTTGGATTATCTTCAAGTTGGTTGGTTGGTAGAGAAGAATAAATTAAAAGATTAAAGATTATTGCTACATAATTAGATATTAGATAATACTAGATAAAAGATAAAAAAAACTATTATTAGATAAAACACCATGTCAGTAGCAAAGGAATTTGGAGTTTCTTGGAGTTCCCTGTAATAGACTTTTCCATATAATGCTTTTTCAGAGACTTAGATCTCATCTTCAAGACTGTGGTGGTGGTGAGGAAAGAAAGGATTTTTTGATAGCTCCCTCTCATGAGGGAATTTCAATACAAAATGAAAATCTTAGTTGTTTTTCCCATTTATAATAGTAATCAACTTCCTAAGGTATAAATTTGGGGAAATCCCATAGCAAGCCTAACAAAATAGCCTCTGGGGACAATGGGTGAGGCTTGGCTAGGCTATGAAAATCTTTTTGGCTTTTATTGTATACAAACTAATAAGGTTTTTTGCCTCAGGTTTATGCAGACAACTATTCTTAAAGATGTCCTTACTAGGTGGTGGATTAACAAGCCACAGTAGGTCCTGGGGACCAGTACCTCAGAGGTTGTCTCCCCTTAATTGAACTAGAGAAAAGATTCCAAGAGACCATAGGAACAATACATTTTGGAAGGAAACAGGATCTTAAAAGACTGCCTAGACCAAATCCCTAACTTAAAAAAAAAAAGTCAACTGAGACCCAAAGATGTTAAGAGACTAGAGAGCAAGGTTACCTAGCTATTTAAGCAGGGAGGCAGCTAGAATGTAATCATTTACATTTCAGAAGGTGGCATGTCTAGGCCTGATTTATTGTTTTATTGATTAACTAGCCTTAAAAAAGCAGTAGGGAAACTGTTAATAATACAGATTAAATGAAAAAAAATGTGTTCTGAATACATTTTTCCTGGTTTTCAAACATTTACCAGTATTTTTGTTTTTTAGTCACATCTGACTCTTTGTGACCCCATTTGGAGTTTTCTTGGCAAAGATACAGAGTGGTTTGCCATTTCCTTCTCCAGCTTATTTTACAGAGGAGGAAACTGAGGTCAACAAGGTTAAGTAACTTGTCACATAGTTACAAAATGTCTGAAACTGAATTTTAAAGGAGCTCATATTCTGACCCAACATAAGTATTTTCAGTTAATCTTTGGGGATACAAAGTTGATAATGAGGTGCACAAGAACTTTGGAGAGACATCAGGGTTGGATGTGTAGAATTATGGGTTATCAAGCTACATAAGTGATCATTGAACCTCTGAAGACTTGTGAGGTAACGATGAAACAGAGCCCTGGACAGATCTCAGACACACATAAGCAAAAGAAGATGGAAAAGGTTAGGAAAAAAATCAAGAGAGCATAGTGTCATGAAAAACAAAGGAAGAAGGCCAGGAAGTAGTCAATAGTTACAAGCTACAAAAAAAGGTCAAAAAGGATGAACTAAGTCTGAGAAAAGGTCATCATATTAGCAATTAGATCATTAGTGACACAGAAAAGTTTCAGTCAAGTGGAAGAGTCTGAAGCCAGATTATAAGAGGTTAAGAAGTGAGAAGGAAATGAGTTGGAGAGTTGGCTTTTTCTAGGAGTTTGTATGTAAAAGGGAGGAGAGATATAGGATGAGGGCTTGAGGGAATGTCAAGAGTCAAATAAAGGTTAAAGAATAAAAAAAAATCAGGATGAGGAAAACCCAGTTAAGTCTGCAAGCAGCAGGGCAGGAGCTGATTGATGGGATATTAAAATTAAGGGAAAGAGAAGGATCAGAGACACACTCTGGGGAAGGAGATATGATCAAAGAGTCAAGAAGTAGAGTGATTGGTCTTGCCAAGAAGAGGACTCACTTCTTAAAGCCTGAAGAGGAGAATAAGGGCTAGTAGAAATGGTGTTTTGAGGTGTAGAATAGGGGACAATAGGGAACTCCTGGCTAATAGCCTCTATTTTCTTAGTAAAACAAGAAGCTAGGTCTGGAAGGATTGACTATCCAGTTACAATAATGATGACCTAGGAATATTGAGGGCCAAACTGAGACCTGGTGTCAGGAAGACCTGAATGCAAATCTGGCCTCACACTTATAACCCTGGGCAAGTCACTTAACCATGTTTGCCTCAGTTTCCTCATGTATAAAGTGAGCTTTAGAAGGAAATAGCAAACCACTCCAGGATCTTTGCTAAGAAAACCCCAAATGGGGTTGTGAAAAGTCAGACATGACTAAAATGACTGAACAAAAAAAAAAAGAAAGAAATTTGCAGTGGACCTAATCAGCATACTTCAATAAAAGCTAGTATTTATATAGTACTTAGAATTACATAGTACTAGAGTTGTTTTCTATATATTATCTCACTTGATCCTCACAACAACCTTGTAGGGATGATGAGTATTCTCCCCATTTTACAAGTGAGGGAAAACAGGCTGAGAAATAAAGTAACTTGCCCAAAGTCACATAATTGGTAAGTAGCTAAGACAGGATTTGAACTGTTTTTTTTTTCCTGGTTCTATCTCTAACACACTCTCAACTATATTATGTACCATAGTAGGTCTAGTGGTTGAATACTGTTCTCCTTCTCATTGAATAATAGAATCTAAGATGATTGGAAGGGACCTCCAAGGCCATCTTCTACACAGGTCCACCTAGTTATCTGATCTAGAATTCCTCTACAATATACTAGAGGAGGAGCTATCCAGACTCTAGTAAGGCAGAATCCACTGTCTTCCAAGGCAGCCCATTTCCTTCTGGACTAGCTCCAATTAGGGAGTTTCACAAATGTACTTTTCTCCAACTTACAACCACTCTTCCCTGTTCAGCTCCGGAGGGCTTAGACACCTATCAAAATCTATCACTTGGCTTTTGCTCTTCAGGTTAAACGCTCATTTCCTCCAGTAGATCCTCATGTGGCTTGTTCTTTAGGTCCTTGGTCATCCTGGCCATACTCTTTTGTACATTTTGTAGCTGATATACACTGTCTTTCCTAAAATGTGAAACCCAGAACTGAATTCAGATTTGATCTAACTAGGGCAGAGTAAGAAGGAACAACGATCACCTCCGTCATTCTGGAAGCTTTTCTCTTTAACAAATAAATAAATGAACGACTGAATAAGTAAATATAGGGCTGGCCTAGAAGATATTAAAAAATATCTAACCATTACATTGTATATAAACCTTTTGGGGCAGTGGAATTCTTTGCAAGTCTACTGAAGTCCATGAACCCCATTCTCAGAATGAGATTTGTAAATGTGTGAAATAAAATACATAGGATTACAGCAGAAAACAATTATATTGAATTATAGTTATCAAAATATTTTAAAATACAAGTTAAAACATTATATTTGCAGAAATAAGGCTTATATACAATTTTTTTTAAAGCAAGGAGTTAGAGCAGAATTTATTGTGCATCAGCTAAAGTAAAAAAAACTCAGGAGTAGCAATCATGATCTCAAATAATTTAAAAAAAATACCAGTTATCTGACTTTTCCCCTATCATTTTCATTTTTCCAAGAAGATCTGTAGCTTTAAAAAAAAGATATTTCCATAAAGTTGTATACAATTTTTAAAGGAAACTACATAGAAATAAAATTCACCTGAGCAGTAATTGTGAATATAAAATCAAATTGTGACCTGCCTAACAAAATTCTCTAATATTTATTTCCTTTTGGATGGTAGTCAGCAACAAAGAAAAACATATTCTCCTAATCAAGTTATTTTGAAGCAGATTGTCATTGTGAGGGGATGTACTTTTAGGGTTACCCCCCCTTTTCTGAATTCATTCCAAGCTGTGAAGAACACTTTATTAATCAGCTGATTTATAAGCTTGAATCTAGTTCAACTTGTTTCACAGGAATCAAATATTAACGTGTGTCATTTATTACACACAACATGTTAGAAAGACCTGGAGGTCTAGTTTTGGTTTTACAAGCAACAGGCTGTGTGAGACCTTGGGCAAGTTCCTTCACTTTACTGATGTTCTCATCCGTAATCCATGTATTACATGCACCTCTCTACTGAGCCACTTACCTGCCCCCATCCATTGGCTTTTAAGGACTTCTAAACTCAACTTTCTCATTTCATCTAAAGCTTATGATTGGTCGATTGATTTAATAGAGGTATTTAGATTTGGTTCACGTCTACTCCACATCTTTGATGGATTGATTCAATTGGGAGGTCTCAGATACCTGAATTATTTAAGTAAAGATAAGGGATATTGCTTTTAAACATATATTCAATAATCATTTATTAAGTGACTACTCTGTGCCATTTAGGCATTATACTAGGAAGGGAAATACAAAATAAAAAAATCTCTGTCTTCATGGACCTTATATTCAATTGTGGAGAAAACAGCCTATACAGTGATCCCTCACTTGTTGTGGGAGTTATGTTCCAGAGATCCCCATGATAGGTGAAAATCTACAAGGTAGAGGAGTTATATTTGTTTTATTATTCTTTGGTGATAAGCATCTTCCTCTGTCACTTGGGTTCACTGCCAGAAGCCTTAGAAGGCACAGAATGTTTGGGTGGCATAGGGCTTGAAATAATTCAAACTTTTATGAAAATTTCACAAAAACACACCACAGAGCAACACTTACACACACTTGTCAATGTGAAGTGGACAAGGAGAGATGCTGAGCATATGGGCACAGTGTGGGAGAGCAAACAGACCAATGCTACAGTCACTGAGCCAATCAATGCCCAGGATACAGAACCCAGTGCTTCGGTTGGTCACCTTTCATTCAATCAGCCAATAGTGTGCGTGTATAATTTCAGGTTCGCAAACTTGCACAAGTGGTAGTGGCGTATTGCATTTCCATTATGTACAGTATGGTATTCATCCACAAAATCCCACAATATAGCAAAACCTCTGTGATACAGAATTAGATTTTAAAAAACCCCATGAGATACAGTGAAGCTGCGTTAAGTGAACTGTGATACAGTGAGGGACAACTGTATACAGAGAAGTAAATGCATGTATAAAGAGTAAAAGCTGAAATAATTGAGGTGGAGGCAGGGCAGAGGGAGAATCAGGCCAGGCTCTTGTAGGAAATGACCCTTAAGTTGTGTCTTGAAGTATGGTAAAGATTCTAAGACATAAAGATGAAGAAAGTAGAGCATTATAGATGAGGAAGATAGATTGTACAAAGTCCTAGAAGTGGGAGATGATGTTATTTTCATAGAAGAGGAGAAGCAAAAAGGTCAAAGATGATTGTACATAAGGTTTAAGGTGAGCAAAGTCTAATAATATCTATTAAGTCTGGAAAATATGTGAAAGCCAATATATGAAAGACTGTATGGCAAACAGAGAAACTGGTATTTTATCCTGGAAACAATAGGCACATGTGTCTGTAATGGAAAGCTATTTAATAGGTGATGCCATAAAATAATAATAGCTAGCACTTACATAGTACTTTAAGGTTTTCCAGACACTTTATATTATTTTGTGCCATTTGATACTGAAAAATGTGGCCCTAATTATTAGTGGCAAATTTTAAAACAGGAACTAAAGAAATTATTTTAAACTAAGACTATCTTCAATGGTCAAAGGGAGGAAATTCAAGATGAGCTATAGAATAAACAAAAGGGGAAAAGAATGATCGACACATCCACCAACACCCGGACTGATAACTGCTGTTTGCTTGATGGGAAAAAGAAGAGAATTAACGATCAACTCTCATCCCTTCTCTTCCTCCTTCTAATATGGCACTTCTCCTTCTAAGTCAGATGTATATACAAAGGAGGCCACATCTTCCGGGGCGGCTCAGAGACCCTGGTGGCATAAAGCTCCCTTCAAAGTACCAGTAGAAGCCTGTGTGGGAAGACAAGTATTGAAACCATCCCCTCTCCGGGGAAGGGGTAAATTCACCCCACCACTTTTCTGTTCTTATTTATTCAGGGCTGCCGGTATAAACTTTTTAGAAGGCTTTCATGCTGCTCACATGTGGAACAACCCACATGTGTAGGAGTAGACAAGTCTAGTACATCTGCATCTGCCCTACTCAATGACACCCTCATATCTAATTTAGCATTTATTAACATAAGTCATGGGAGAATGAAAGTCTAGACCCTTATTTCTTTATCTAAGCTGTTCTACCCTGGGGCTCATTCATGGAAAGCCCCATTAAGTGAACTGAGTTTTCTTTTTCCTTCAGCCCATATCACATGCCCCAGTTTGGGGACATGGGATGCTTTCAACCCAACTAAAAATCTCCTTAATTTGTATGTCAAACCTGGGGAGAGATTCTAACACCAACTTCATCAGTTTTTCTCTTAAGGAATAAATTAAAGATGGTACTTTTTTTCCCTTCAAGTTTGGGCTTCGTTTTTTAAAATGACCACCACAGATTATTATTTTGTAGGAAAAGGAAACCTCTTGATTCTTGAATCTGTATTTTAATGACATGTGGGAAGGCAAAAGAGGTCAGAATTTTAACCTCAATTCAATTTGGATATAATTTGGAGTTAGGATTCAGCCTTATATCCCAAAATACATCCCAGGAATGATTTTCAGGTTCAATATTATTATCACCTTCTTTTATGAATTGACTGATACGTGCAAAACCAAAAAACCAATGCTGATCTTTTTTTTTTTAATAGTGGTGAGGTAATGAAAGCAGAAAACGTTTAATGGCTTTCTGTGGACAAAATGTAAAGGCATCCAACCCTCTCCTATTACTTGCAAGGAACTTCAATAGGCACCAGGAAATACAAAGACAAAAATGGAGGGGAAAGTTTCTGCCCTCACTAAGTTTCCATTCTACAATGAGGATATATAAAGCATCAGAGCACTTCTGAATAACAACGATACATATTCTCTAAAGCCTGTTTGTTGTTGCTTTCAAGATAATTCCTCTATTTTTTCTTCATATATAGAGTGTATATGTTCAACTCATACTCACTTTGTTGCTACCCATTGGTCAAAAATTACTTGTAGTTAGGAGAAGCACCAATTAATAATATCTGAACATCTGTCTTTGGTTAATTACCCACAAAATCTGTCTGTGCCTGGTTAGCTGGATCACTATAACTAGTTACTAATGAGGCCAAGGTCACCATAGAATGGGGTTTTAATCTGATGGAAGTCACCTAGCCTTGTTGTTCCATTTTTTGTGAACCTAATTCCTGCTAGTTATCTCTCAAATGTCCATCCTTATTCCCCCCCCCCCAAAGGTAAGTGGGCAGGATCAAGATAAATGGGTCACTGCTACTAGAAAAGAATTCAGTCTGTACCCTCCTAGGCCCAGTCAGTTTTATCATCTTTGCCCATAAAAGGACAGCATGCTATTGTTGTTCTTGTCATTATCATTATATTTATCTTGTTCATATTGGAGTTTTGATAATATAGCAAAAATGAGTTCTTTTTTTTTTTCCTTTAAACCCTTACCTTCAATCTTAGAATCAATACTAAATATCCAATCCAAGGCAGAAGGGCTAGGCAATTGGAGTAACATGACTGGCCTAGAATCCCCCAGGTAGGTAGTATCTGGGGCCACATTTGAACCTAGAACTTCCCCCAAAATAAGTTCTTAACCCATGTGACTAACTACTATAAAACATGGCTAAATAGTTCAAAAGGAAACATAACTGCAAAGATTATAGTAGAATTTTAAATTCATTTAGAAATTACACCTAAAGATCTTTAAATATTTTCTGCCTCGCCCAACTCCCAAACTGCTTTATTGCTTTGGTAATAGAATCTCGGTATAAGGATTCCTAAAGCTCTTGATGACCTGGCCTCTTTCTACCTAGCCAAACTTTTTACCTTTTACTTTCCTCCACCATGAATTCTAGAACCTAGGTACACAGGCCAACTTGCTGATTCTCATTCAGGACACCGTCTTCCTCCTCTGTGCCCTTCCCAGTGGTTGTTCTCCTTGCCTAGACTCCCAGTTCCTCTCCTATCCTATTTAGTCTTTCTGGTTTCCTTTAAGACTTTTCACAAACTGTGCATTCTGTAGAAAGTCTTTCCCAGTTGCTAGTGCCTTTCCCCCACTGTCTTTTCTCCGTTGGTACTTTATGTCTTCTCTCTATCATAAGCTGATGGTTGTTTAAATGCCATCTTCCTCACCAGAAAGTAAACTTTTAGGAGATAGAAATCATTTTTGCCTTTTTGTGGTATCTTCAGAGCTTAAAATAGTGTATTTAAAGGCTTCCTGACTTAAAAGCCTGGGCAGAAGAGTAGATAGACATAAATAAGGGGGAAAGAACAAAAGAAAAAGCATTTAAATTTATTTTAAAGAGAGAACTTTCAGAAACAGTGACTCTTCTTTGCAGAAGATTTTAAAGGTATTATGGTGTAATGTTGACAGGACTGAAGCCAAGAGGGACCTTAGTTCAAATCTCACCTCTGGCATTTACTAGCTATATGACCCTGGGTGAGTCATCTCATCTTTCAAGCCTTGATTTCCCTATCTGTAACATGGGACAAACAATACCTATGATGCCTGCCTTTACAGGTTGTTGTGAGGGCAAATGAGATTGTATAAACAAAGTATCTTTGTAAGTGACACATAAATGTCAGCTATCATTATTTTAAAGGGAGTATTAGCTGAAATAGAACAATAATTACAAGAGTGGATAACTGTTGATTTCCAATTCTCCTCTAATTAAAAAATTTCCTTCAATTAGTCTTCCAGAATCAAACACTTCAAGTGATAATTTCAATTAATCATAAGTACCACTGACAAGCCCCTCCTATCCATATGCTGGGCCCTTCAATCAACCCCATATTAAAACCTTTTAAAACTGATTAATCTAAAGAACATGCAACAGACTTAAAGTGACTGGCAGTCAGCCAGAAAATTGGAAAAGATGATGAACTTAAAAAAAAAAGTGAATAAGGAAGCATCATTAAACCTATTCCCCCAAATTGTTTTTCCCCTTTCTTCAAACATTAAAAAACGAATCTTCTAATAGCCTGGGATGCCGCTACTTAACAAAATAACTAGATCAACAGAAAAAAAAAATCCTAAAAATATACTGAACACTGTTGGTCGGCTTCTTATTCCCCACTCAGGGGAACCCCCTCCTCTATCCCCTTCTGCTAGATCTTCGTTTAAGAGTGGAGCATACAAGAGTGCATTTTTATCCAGCAGAAATATTTAGCTTGGCTGGCTGCCAGGGAATGCTAGAAGAATAGACTGAATTAGGGGATTTACCTTCCACGTGTTTGGCACGCGTCGTTTAGAGCTCTGAGAAGCTTGTCTCTTGCTCTCTCCATCACAACCAAGAAGGCTGCCTGGGTCTTAAGAACAGTACTGCTAAAAGCAAATGCAAGAATATATGACATAATATGAAGTAAAGAGTGACATGTGCTATCAAATTAAATTTCCAGATATGACTGAGACAGCTCCAACAGAGTAATCTAGGTACCTCTATCTATGTACTAAATTGGAGAAAGAAACCAGCTTTCTAGAGCCTCCCCATGTTGCCATTCTCTTCTTTAATCATAAAAGGCTTTATTTCACATCTGTGGAAAAGTAGGAGGGATTGGGGAAGTAGGAGTCTATAAAATTACAAGATGGGCAGCCTATTGCTGAAGACAGCTTTATCTATGTGAATTCTTCACATCTGCCTTCATTAGGTGCTTCAACTTTATTCTGGATGTCAGTTTGTGATCCATTGGGATGGATTCAGTAAACATAGCTAAGCTCCTACTATGTGCTCTCATAGGTTCTGAGAAGAGCAGAGATCATGTTGGATATCTTGAGTAGCTCCACAAAAGAGATTTCTTTCTTTCAAGGAATTTATAGTTTAATGTATGCAAAAATGGCCACAATATAAATGTGATAGAGTATAAGAGAAATGAGAAGGGCTTACATAAGCTTGACATCTGTAGAAGTTACTCCAAATTTCTAACATCTCAATATTTTGTTCATTATTTTTTTGATGATTTTAGGAAGACTGAGGTTGAATAAAGGATGTAAATCCTTTTAGGACTTAGCATAAACCATTTAAAAAACCATTTGATGCCACCTCTAATCTTTGCTTGCTACCTAGATAGGTAAATGACATCTTGGTTTCATCTGTAAAATGGGGATATGAAAATGTATTTCCACATAGTAATATGGTATATTTAACTCATGAGATTTTTGAAGATCAAATAAGAATCTATTTCTAGAGGGCTCAAAACTTCAGATGTCTCTTAAATACTAGCTATAATAAGCAAAACTGATATAAATAATAGTCATTACTGTTTTTGTTTCAGAGAATGAAGCTACAAACTATTGATCTATGTGCTCCATAGCTTAGAAGGGATCAAAGAAATAATGTATGATAGACATCTCTTTTTATAAGTAAGGAAACTGAGGAAAATGACTACAACTAAAATATTTATTCAAGAACCTCTTATGTAGGACTGGAGATGGAAGGTCCTGGATTCAAATTTGGCTTCAGACACTTTTTAGTTGTGGGACCCTGGACAAGTTACTTAGCCCCAATTGCCTACCCCTTGCCATTCTTCTGCTTTAGAACCGATGATTCTCAGACAATAAGTTAAAAAAAAAATCTATTATGTTCAGAGTACTGTGCTAAGCCATGAGCGAATGCAACTTCAGACAAAATATAGTCTCTGACCTCAAAAACAAAGGCAAAATATCTAACATTTAGGTAGAGCCTTGAGCCTTGTCAAGTATTTCATTTACATTATCTTGCTTGACTCTCCCAAAGGTAAGGTGAGGTAAGTATTTGTATAGCTATTATAATCCCATTTTGCAGAAAAATAAAGCTCCCTCTCAGAAAGGTTAAATGTTGTCTTTAGCAAGAGCCAGAGGTGGGATTCAAACCCAGCTAGATTCTCTAGCCAGTATCCTTTAGTCTCCAAGTTCATCCCATTCAATTAAACAGGCATTTATTAAATACCTACTGTATTGGGAACTGTGCTGAGAACTGGGGATATAAAGACAAAAAAAAAAAGCAAACAGTCCTTATCCCAGAGATCCCTAACCTTTTGGTTACAAAGTCCTTTGGCAGTCCAGTGTGAAACCTATGGACCCATTTTCAGTGTGTAATTTTTAAGCGCAGAAAATAAAATACCTGGGATCATAAGTGAAACAAATTCTATTGAAACATTGTCATCAAAATACTTATTTTTAAAAAATCAAGCTCATATGGATCTCAGGTTAAGAATCTCTCCCCTACCCTCAAAAAGTTTACCTTTGACCAGGTAAGGGACAATTTGCACACAGATTTAAACATTTTAAAATATAGATAAATTAAGTACAATGTTATTTGTGGAGATCGCCCTAGTAACTAGAGAGATGAAGAAAGGTTTTTAGTAAGAGGTAAAACTGGAAGGGAGTTAGAGATTTCAAAGTCATATTTGAGGAGGGGGAATGTTCATGCCAGACATGGGAGACAGCCTGTACAATAATACTGAGATGGGGGGTGAGGGTGGGGGGAGAATGCTAAATTCAGGAAACAACAAGAGACCTGGCTGGGCAGTAGTGTTTCAAAGGGAAGAGTGTGAAATAAGCCTGAGAAAGTATTGGGATTTCACCATCAAGGGCATTACATGCCAAGCTGAGAAGTTGTAAACAAAGTGATTTTGAGCCTGGCATCCTGGTGAAAGGGTTGGGAAGACCCAAAGTGCCTTCTGTGGCTGGGCAGGCACATCTGTTGGCAGAGCAAGGGCTTCTGGAACCCCTAATACCCTTTGGTAAGCTTGGGCTTTCATTTACATGAAAATGGAAAGGGAAAAAAAACCTTTTAGGATTTAATTTTTTAAAAAGTGTACTGGGGAGGTTGGGGGAAGGTTTGCATGAGTACAAATTAGAAAAGAATGATTTCTGAACATCTTCTGCCCTGTTTCCAATTCAGCTATTTAAAAAATATTTTTTATAAAGTGATTTAAAATAATTTATTTGGAAATGCCTGGATTCTAAATCAAACCTGTCTTAAAGCATAGAAAATTCTCCTTCACAACCCTGCCGCCTTCTTCATTAAGATCTTATTTGCCTGGTAATCTCCTTTGATGCTAAAGTTATAAGATTGCCTCTCCCCTCTCTGTTGAGGCTTCCTCCCCCCTCTTTTGATATTATCAGCTAGCTTTTGACCACTGAGCGTGATGAATTAAATGTATGACAGATATGACAGGTGAGGAGTGCTTGGAGGGGGCTTAAACAGCAGGGATAAGACAAAGCCCCCATTTAAGAAAAAACCCCCACCAATGGCTAGCCCATTAATGACCAAGCACTGAATCCCTCTTTATTTGTCTTGTTGGTAAGGGGCAAGCTGATACCACAGACAATGCTTTGTTAGCCAACTCTGCTGTTTTTCTGGAGGGCCTCTCAACCAACTAATTGAAAAGTCTTTATTTTCTGCTAAGCATGTCTGAGTGATAGATACACCAGGGCTTCCATATAGATACCACTGGGACTTTCCCTTAATGTCCTACTAATTCAGAAGCCTCAAGTTTTTGGCTATACCAAATGGAATTATTGCATGTAAACCTGAAAAAATCTATCCCAATACAAATCAAGCCCCAGAAAGAGACAAGTCCAGGGAACAAATCCAAGGAATTTCAGAAGTCAATCCATTAGGATTAGTAGAATGGCCCCTTGATTTTAGAAGGCATAGGCTCAAAAATATGGAAGCCAGGAAGTCTCAATCTTCCTTTATCTGACCCTCTTATCTGAAGGCTTATTGACCCAGTTATTACTTAAATAAACTGATAATGGTAGATGAAGTTATAATCATTTTCAATAGTATTTGCATGAGATTATTGGGTAGGCAGCCTGTTACAATATTTGCTTTTCTACTGGGATTGAAACCATCCTTAAAAAAAAAAAACATTTGGAAATAAAATTCTGCACATATCTATATTTAACTATAATCTAATAATTACTGATAAATATAATACCACTTCACCTTAAGTTAAGAAAGTTTAGGTCTTCAGACACTTCCCAGCTGTGTGACCCTGGGCAAGTCACTTGACCCTCATTGCCTAGCCCTTACCACTCTTCTGCCTTGGAGCCAATACACAATATTGACTCCAAGACGGAAAGTAAGGGTTTAAAGGGAAAAAAATGAGGTTTAGGTCTTTCAAATTTTAGATTAAATGTTCATTTAGAATAAAGGTTTTTAACCTGGGGTTCACAGATCAACGATTTCAAGAGGTACATAAACTTGCATGGGAAAGAAAATTACATTCTTATTTCACTATAA
Source organism: Monodelphis domestica (assembly GCF_027887165.1). Taxonomy (NCBI): domain Eukaryota; kingdom Metazoa; phylum Chordata; class Mammalia; order Didelphimorphia; family Didelphidae; genus Monodelphis; species Monodelphis domestica. The sequence goes on along the minus strand of NC_077228.1, from coordinate 370,170,307 downwards.
CTGGTATCATTTATAATCCTACAAATTTTGCTTAATTCAGTAAAAATATTATATCAAGATGTCCCAAGGCTTTTCCAGTTTATGACACAAATAAAAGTTATAAACCCCTAATAGAGTCCTAGATTCTACACAATTTGGTGAGTTTCATACCAATTCATATTTATGATTTCATTGGTATGAGGTACTCAAGTGTGGAAACTTCCTCTACCAATGCAGATTGGTGACTTTGCTGTAATTTATAGCCTCACAGAGCTGCCTAGAACACTGAGAAGTTAAGTGACTAGCCCAGGGTCATGCAGCCAAGTACATAGAAGTGAGGCTGACTTTTTATTCCCTTCCCCTAGAAAAATCAGAAAAAGTTGAGCTTGACAACACATATCTCCGCTCCTTCAGAGCTCAAGGCTGATGGAGATTATGATCTGGAAACTTCAATAGGGTTAAAGCCAACAGGTGTCCATACTAAGCACCAATATGCTAAGCTTGGGGGAGCAGGGAGCTACAAGGTTGATGCCTAAGGAGGAGCAAAACCCATCTAGGTCAGAAAAACAGGGCTTCCATGTTGGACAGTAATGCAATTGGACCCATGAAGAACCATTGCATTTCCAGCCTGGGCAAGAAAGGGAGAACCAGCTTCTCATATGTGTGTGTGAATATGGATATATATGGAGATATATATATATATATATATATGTGATATTTATTTTAAAAAGAAAATTCAGAAAAAATTCAGTAAGATATAGCTTTGTGCTCAACTTCTGGACCCTTTGTAGAACAGGGTTATTTATTCACAAGGAATCGTATAATTCCTTTTAAACCTCTGTTAATATAATAAGACTCAAGCAGTTTTTATTTTGCTCTACAAGCAAAAAGTGCAGTATTTGACTGATAAAATACCGGATTTTATTATTTCCAAGTTCTCTGGATCATCCCCCCCTCCCTCCCCAATAAACCCAAATGCAACTTTAAAACTAGAGACGGATAACTTTTGTATCAATCGGGCCAAGATAATCAGGAGAAAGGGTTACCCTTCAGAGATAACCCAAGGACAAATTGAAACTGCCTGAAATAGCTGAGAAAACAATCTGTCATTTTCCGACTGCAGCTCCTCTCTCCAGGCAGGCTGCCTTCCTTTGGTTTTCCTCCATTGGACTCCCAGGAACAATATGATGGGAGGCCTTTTGCCCAATGCTCCTGGAGGCTCTGGCCAGGGATTCATAACCAGATAGGCGCAGAGGTCTGTCTCTTAGACTGCCTCAAAACCTCCCCATCCCAATATCGAAGAGCTGCTGCCGTGGCTGCCCTGCCAACAGGTCTGGACTTTGTCTGTCCACAGCTCAGCACCCAGAAAGGACATTTTACAGAAGGGGCGAATGGATGTCCAGGAAAACTGCTTTCAGGGCCTTATCTGAATGACAATACTTAACTTTCACCACCTGGGTCTGGCCTTAGAGAGGAAACAGTCACACTTAATTATTGTCTCTTTCTAGACAACTACTGTTTAATCATACCTCCAGCTGATATTAACTGGCGAAAAACACAGAGCTATTTTTAGACAGGACAGTGATCCCCCCCCCCTTTCATCTATGACTAATGTGTTTCCTCTTGCTCTCAGCACCACAAACCAGTCGGTACCAGATGCTTGATATTAGGTAAAATTAGAAATGTGGGCATTGTACCCATCTGCTAAGGTCTTTGAACTCCAGGGAATGTATTTACAACAGCTTTTTTAAAAATTAAGGATGCCCTCTGCATTGCTTTCTTTTTTTGGAGTCTAATGTAGACTTGAAGTAAAATGAACATGCCACATTCTGATGAAAAACCCCCAAATTTTCTTTAAGTAACAGGAAGAGCAACTTCTAAGAAATAAACTGAATACAAAATGAGCTTCTCTCCTCTTTTTTGCCCTCCTTATTCCATTCCCTTCCTAAGCTTCATCTCCATCACCTGCACCATACCAATGAATGGGATCATAGACTCAGAGTGGCAGGGGAATTTTTAAAAATAGATTATTTTGCTTAATATAAATTTTACTATGAGGCATAGATATTAGGCATAATATAATTCATAAAATAAACAAAACTCACCAATTAAACATATGCACTAGCTTAAAGGCATTTTGGAACTTGAATCCAAACATAATTCAACAAAAATGTTTACTCTTATTGAAGGGAAACTGCATATATGATTCACCTGGCTTTCTTGTAGGGTTGTCAATCTGTAGGGGAATTTTGCAGTCATTCAATCTGATCTCCTTACTTTACAGATGAGGAAACTGAGGCTGAAATGTAACCTAAACAAGTATCTTTAAGTTAAGAAAGTTTCTGCCTTGAAATGTTCATTTAGAATCACAGTTGAGTGAGTTTCATTATTTTCACATATTTGTATTATTGCTATTTTTATACATTTTATACTATAAATTCCTAAAGGGCAGAGAGCATGTTTTGTAGGGCTATTCAAGGTTTCCAGTATGCTCTCTCCTTTTCCCAGCACTTAAGAGAGCACATAGTAGGGGTTTAACAATGTTTACTGAATCCATCCAAATGATACCTACATTGAAATACGCAGAACCAGGGGACCATTAATACAGAGTAACTGAAATCAATTATGGGATGATCAAATGTGATTGCCTTTGCTTCTAACAGCAATACAATGATCCAGGACAATTCTGAGGGACAAAGAATGTTCTCTACCTTCAGAAAAAGAATTGTTGGAGTGGAAATACAGATGAAAACATGATTTATCATTTGTTTATTTGAGTATATGATTTGGAGCTTTGGTTTTATGAATTATTCTCTTCCAAAAATGAATAATATGGAAATATGTTTTGAGCGAGAATACATGTATAATCCAGTGGAATTGCTTATCGACTATGGGAAGGGGGAGGGAAGAAGGAAGGGAGAAAACATGGATCATATAACTTTGGAAAACTTAAGGTGTAAATTTGTTATCAGAATAAAAGAAAAGATAAAAAAAATTTTTTAATGATACCTACATCAAGAATAGACAAGTCAATGAAGGATGTGGTAAATAGCCTATTGGAAACCTAAAGTAAATATCCTTTCTTGAGGTATGCTTATATTTTGGGGGATGAGTTTAACTTTCTCTCTCTATAATTTTTAGGGTCCCTGAAATTACAAAAAAGTGACTCATGATTCTTATTTCCCCCAAAAGGGGATAGCAAATACATTCATGGAAAAAGCAAACAATCATATTCTTAAACGTGCAGTCCATCCCCCTTAAAGTTGCAGACTATGGCATGACCGTTTTACAACCTCCTTGAAGAGCACACTTTTCTCCAGAAAAAAAAAAAAGGTTTGAAATGACAGCATGTAGGAAAAGAGCAGGGGAATCCAATCTGAGGGGCTAACTTTAGAATAAGCTCTTCAGAAAAACCACATGGTGTACCCTCCCCAAACTCCCACCCCAAGATATGGGCAGTGCAAACTCTGAGTGCTACTCTCTCACCTTGAAAACCCCAAGTCACCTCTCCTGATCCTTCTTTCCATTTGAGTAGAATTAGCTAGAAAAGAGGTGCTCACTTTAGTTTACATTGACCTCTGTCTGACCTAGGGAAGGAGGGCTTTTTTTTTTTTTAGAGCCCCGGTCATAGCCAGGAAGCACTCCTTAGAATCTTTGCCCTAGGAAAACACCACAAGGAAAAGGCAACAGTTTGAGGGGACCCAGGAGTCACCCGTCCATTCTTGTCCTAGATGGAGGGCATCCCCTTCGCCCTTTTGGGAATGGGAATCCATCCATCTTCATTTGGCCTTCTTTTTGCTGCCATTTCCTTTGGCTCTTAAAACCGAAGGCTGTGGTGATTATTCATTTATGTCTCCATTACCCCTTCACCAACCCCTCTTAGCTGCTATTTGGGGGAGGGAGGAAGAGAGAAAAAATTGAAGCTAAAATTTGGATTCAACATTCTAATACCTTCAGGAGCCCTTACCTTAAGTAGTTATTTCTAGATAAAATCATTTTCCCCCCTTTTTATATTTAGAATATTTTCCCATGGTTACATGATTAATGATTTTCTCTCCCCTATTCTTTCCCCCCTCCCAGAGCTGACTAGCAATTCCACTGGGTTATACATGTATCATTGTTTAAAACCTATTTCCATGTTATTAATATTTGCAATAGAGTGAATTTTTAACATCAAACCCCAATCATATCCCTATCGAGCCATGTGATCAATCATATATTTTTCTTCTGCATTTCTGTTCCCACAGTTCTTTCTCTGAATGTGGATAGCTTTCTTTCTCATAAGTTCCTCTGGATTGTCCTGGATAATTGCATTGCTGCTAGTAGAAAAGTTCTTTATATTCAATTGTGCCATAATGTATCGGTCTCTGTGTATAATGTTCTCCTAGTTCCTCTCCTTTCACTCTGTATCAGTTCTTGGACGTCTTTCCAGTTCATGTGGAATTTCTACTGTTCATTATTCCTTTCAGCTCAACAATATTCCATAACCGTCATATACCACAATTTGTTCAGCCATTCCCCAATTGAAGGGCATCCCCTCATTTTCCAATTTTTTGCCAGCACAAAAAGCACAGCTATAAATATTTTTGTACAAGTCTTTTTCCTTATTATCTCTTTGGGGTACAATAGATAAAATCATCAAAAGCAAGTAAATAGAGATGAGTACAGTTTTTTTAAGTGGTGAGAACAGAAATAGAGTTCAATAAAGAAGTCTTTTAGAACTGTAAAACGAGGGGATGCCCATCAATTGGGGAATGGCTAAGCAAATTGTGGTATATGTTGGTGATGGAATACTATTGTGCTAAAAGGAATAATAAAGTGGAGGAGTTCCATGGAGACTGGAACAACCTCCAGGAAGTGATGCAGAGCGAGAGGAGCAGAACCAGGAGAACATTGTACACAGAGACTAATACACTGTGGTATAATCGAACGAAGTGGACTTCTCCATTAGTAGTGGTGTAATATCCCTGAACAATCTGCAGGGATCTAGGAGAAAAAACACGATGCATAAGCAAAGGATAAACTATGGGAATAGAAACACTGAGGAAAAGCAACTGCCTGACTACAGAGGTTGAGGGGACATGACAGAGGAGAGACTCTAAACGAAACTCTAATGCAAATATTAACAACATGGAAATGGGTTCGAATCAGGAACACATGTGATATCCAGTGGAATCACGTGTCGGCTATGGGGGGTGAGGGGGAGGAAAAGAAAATGATCTTTGTCTTTAATGAATAATGCTTGGAAATGATCAAATAAAATATTATTTTTTTAAAAAAGAAGTCTTTTAGAACTTATCTATAGGTTTTTAAAACTCAGTGTAAAGAAATTCAATATCCAGAGTTTCAGTGTTATAAAATTTATACACTATTTCAAAGAAACCTAGGAAGACGTGTATGAACTGATGCAATGAAGTGACTAGAACCATGAAAACAAAAATATTTAAAAAAATAACTTTGAAATACTTAAGAAAGATCAACCACAAGTCCTAAGAAACAATGATTAAGTTTGCTGCCCATCTTTTGACAGAGAAGTGAGGAATTCAAGGTCCTGAATGAGATATACATGGGTGAATCTGTTTTGCTTCATTATGCATTTTTGTTTTTGTTTTTCTTTACAGTAGCAGTTGAGGGAGAGTTAGGTATAGGGTTGTCATAGAAAAGTATTTTTTTCCATTTTTTTAAATGCACAGAAGAGAAGGAAAAACTGAAGGGAATCTAGATAAGCAGAATATATTTGAAAAGCTGTTTGTTGAATTTCTAAGGAAAAGCAAGCTATTCTTACAATATTTTCATTTTTCAAATAATTGAAAGAAATGCTAAATTTTACTTCAAGGTAATAAAAATAAAGATGTAATTCTTTTTCCCATCCATGTAAACCAAATCCCTGAAATCTATCGATGAATCCCTTGTAGGTCCAAGGACCTCATGTTAAGAACTCCTGTAGTAAATCACTGGAGAAACTGAAGTTGATATATGAAATTTCTATTTATTATTTTCAGGAAAGCATCTCACCTACACATCAATGACTATATCTTCAACATTGAGAGGGAGAAAAATACATGCCAAGTAATACTTAAAATCATCTATTGAGAATAATGGTAGAGAATTCACTATTTTCTTAAGATCTTTAGCAAATATGAATTTGTAGTGCAGGTTATATGTTACAGATACAAATCACAGATCAAGGTCATTCACAGTAAATTCCTCAGACTGGGTTCCAGGATCCCAAATTAAATCTGACCTATGAAATTCATTCAATTCCAAGAGGTATTAAACAAATATATAGATCTTTCTGATTTAGAAATAGTCATCTTTTTCCCCACAAAGTGTCAAGCTGAGAAGATCTATTTTTTGGATATGGTATTATTTCTAATTTCTAACATTAAACTAAGACTCTTCTGTTCTTTCAAACTTCTTTCCTCATTCCTTTGTTTCTAATTCAAGGAATGCTTTTCATGTCTCCTGCTCTAGAATATCTTCCATTTTAGGGTGACTGAAAAGTAAGATTGTGTGTTCTATCCTGCCCAGTAAATAAGAACAATATTCCATCACCAGGTGAGTCTGTGGGTAGCAGGTCAGAGTCTTTGAGTCTGAACTGGACTGAATGAACAATGTCACTCTTAACCTGATTTTTTCTTCTAGATATTGGAATCATAGGACCAGGCATGTCATTTTCCATCATCACGGAGGAAACAGGAAAGGACTAGGAGAATATTGTACCATCTCCTCATTCACTATTTATCAATTAGAGATATCTTGAGCTATCTAGGGGAAGGGCTGAATAATGAGCTTCCAAAACTGTATTTAATGATTCAGGATGCTATAGCCCTGTCTTTGATCACAAAGAGAGAATACTGGCTCATTAAGTTATTGGTTATTGTTAGCTTGATCAACAAATTGATTTTCTTACCCAGAACCCATTCTTTTGAAATTTGTAATCATTATAGTACCAAATAAACAATGCTACCCAGGAAAAGAGATGGCTATTTTATCTTATCCAAATAATGCTACCAGAGAAAAAAAGATGGCCCATTCTTAAATTAGAAGAGACTCACAAATATGAATCTTGTTCTAAAACCTTTCTATTTCATTTTCTTGCCTGCATGGTGTCAGTACTGAAAAAAGTTATACAAATGTCAGGGTGATACAAATATATTAAGATATTTCTCAAAAATACAATTATCCATTGGATTTCATCAATATCCTTCCATTTCAAAATATGAAAAAAAATCTTAGTCCATGTTTGGGAGTTTCCATTGGTCTGGTTTTTCAGAAAACCAGGTCTTGGATCTAGTTCTACTATTAACTAGTAATGAGACTCTGAGTAATTGATGTAACCTCCCTGGGTCTTAGAGCCTTCAACCAAGGTTAACTAAACTTTGGTGAACCTGATACGCCACTGTTAGGTATCTACCCAAACGGTGGTTAAGATAGAAAGGTCCCATAGATAGTAACATAGAACTGAAAACACAGTAGACACCCATTATTTGGGAAAAGGTTAAAAAAGTGGGGAGGGGGTAGTGAATATTAATAGAACCATAAAAATATAATTATGAATTCTAAGAATCATGGAAAGGGTTCTAGAAACATAGATAAAGTGAAATAAGCCGAACTAGGAAATAGGATGCCAGAAACAACATAAATAGGAAAGAACAGTTTAAAAAAAAAGAAACCAAACACTATGTAATGATAATGAGCAAGTTTGGCTCTGAAGAAGAGATGAGAAAATGTAATCTCCCTCTATTAGAAAGGTGAGAGACTAGGGCTGCAGAACACAGTTAGATCCAGTTGTCATGTTGACTAAATTTCCCCCTTTTTGTGCTTTAAAGAAAATTCTTTGTTACAAGGAATAGCTGTCTACCTGGGAAAGAGAGAGAGAGAGATTTTTGGAAATGAAGGCTGTATAAAAACAAAATCTATCAATTAAAAAAAAAGAGAAAAATTAACATTTTATGGAATGCTTTCAGAATACGGTACTACTCTCCTACATGAAGAAAGTCTGTCCCCTGCTAAAAGCCATCCACCCTGTTATTTTTTGGGGGTTTTTTGTTTTGTTTTGTTTTTGTATTGAGAGTAAGCAGCAGTTTGAGCATTCTATGATCTTCAATTTGCGGTTACATTTCTGTACCAACAGCTGGGAGAGTTTATATCTTCAGACTTGTCTGGGATTTCCTCATGCCCAATTAGTAGAGAGGGGAGGAAGAAGCACCTCCAGAATCCTCAGTCAGCAACAGGTCAGCTAAAGTTATAAACAATCAATTAAAAATTGTCACTAATTTGACAAACTGCCCGGTCAGTCAAGTGACATTGTTGGAAAAAAGGAATAGGCATTGCTTCTCTTCTCTGCATCCCAAATTCCATTTTTCAGATTGGTTGTTGTCCTTTGTCCTTGAAGAAAACCAAAATGACATCCCTATGTTGGAGTGAATGTACAATGTGTCCGACTGTAGCTGATCAACCCAATACCAGCTGGGAAGGCTCTATCACTGGTTGGGCACAAACATCCACTATGAACATGTCTCTAAATTTGTGGATCTCCTGTTTCTTTTGAACTACTGTAATTCTGCTTTGCTCATACAGCACAGCGCTTTCTTTGATACAGGCACACCTTGCTGGACAGTCCAGTGCTGGTATCTCCCATGTCTCCCAATTTTTCAAATTAGTACTTTTTAGAAGGTCAAATATGATAATGTAGATAAAGCAATCTGCAAATCTCGAAGAAACATTTAAACCCGTAATTGTTTCTAGATCTGCATTAGTATAATAATAGCTATGACAACAGCTAACACTTATATAGTTCTTTATGTCTACGAGGCACTTTATAAATGCCATCTCTTATGAGCCTCAAAATAATCCAATGAGAGATATTATTATGATCCTCATTTTACAAATGGGGAAACTGAGGGAAGTTATGATTCACCCAGGGTCACATAGTTACTATGAGTCTAATGTGGAATTCAAACTCAGGTTTTATAATTTCAGGTCTAATACTTTCCCTATGGCACACATAACTTAAGAATGAAAGATGGCACATGGGAGTGATCTCTATGAGGTGAGGTCAGTTGAGCAAGCTCTTGAAGAACTGATAGCAGTTGGATGGTTTTATAGAGAGAAAGGTATTCCATGGATGTGTAGTGAGCACTGAGGGATACAGAGTATTTCATTGAAAGCTGGAAGACATCTGAATAACAAGATATTTAACCAGCAGAAGGGATGTTAGAGAGCACTAAGTAATGAGGTTACCCAAGTGTTTGGGGTACCAGCTAGGAGGATATTTCAGGAAACCTAGTTGTTGTGATGCATGCAATACTTTTCCTAATAAGGCAGTTGTGGGCATACACAAGGTAATAGTAGCATAGCAAGTAGGTGGCACAGTGGATAGTGTATCGGGCATGGAGTCAGAATGAACTGAGTTCAAATCCTGCTTTAAACAATTTCTAGTTGTGTGACTCTGGGCAAGTCACTTAAGCCTTCTTTTGTCTCAGTTTACTCCTCTGTAAAATGGGGATGATAATAATAGCGATCACTTTTCCCAGGGCTGTTATGAGGACCAAATCAGATAAATGTATATAATACTCTGCAAATCTTAAAGTGCTCTGTAAATGCCAGTTATTATCTTTATTATTGTTAAGAAAGAACAGAACAAGGGAGATAGGTGACTCAGTGGACAGAGAGTCAGGCTTGGAGACAGGAAGTCCTAAATTCAAATCTGGTCTCAGATACTTCCTTGCTGTGTGACTGAGCAAGTTACTTAACCCCAATTGCCTAGCCCTAACCACTCTTCTAACTTGGAATTGACAATTGAAAATTGATTCTAAGACAGAAGTCAGGTTTAAAAAAAGAAAGACAGAGTAGAACCAGGAGAACAATTTGCTTGATGATTATAGTAATGTAAAGAAAAACAGTATTGGGATACTTCAGAAGTCTAAGCAATGTAGTAACTAATCTTAACTTCCATGGACCAAGAGAGATGGAGGCTCCCTCTGTTTCTACCTATCTTGTCAAATTCAGCCAGCATATTTGTTTAGCTACCTCTTTGACTCAAGGGATGGTTCTACTGGTGCTGGAAAGAATCATGGGAAATTGGTAGCAATATGAAAAAAGGAGGTCCAATAAAACATTTAAGAATATTTGAAGCATTTAAGGTTTTTTTTAATTGGTGATGGCTTTGCTCTGACAGACTGAATACAAAACAATCAAAGAGAGCCCTACCTCTTTAGAATGTAAGCTCCTTGAAGACCAGAAGAAATGCTTCATCATTTATTTTTTGTAATCTCAGAACCTAATGCAATGCCTGGCACATAGCAGTCAATATAACTCTATTGAATTTAGATAACTTAAAGGTTGTAAGCCTAAATAACCAGAAAGGGATACTGAGGCTAAGAAAAAAGTGGAAAAGAATAAGATAGAGAGAGAAAGGCAAACTATTTTTAAAAATCACATTATACTTTAACCATTTCTGACATCAAAAATTCAACTCTGATTTTTTTGGGAAGAGATCTCAACTTCCTCCCCATTTTACCTGTCTCCTCTCTCTTATCTCTAAGAAACTTGAAAAGAAATTGAAATTGATGGTATATAAATTTAATGCAATGTTATTGCAATAGAAGAAATAATGAGAGATGATTTTAGAGACACCTGGAAAGACTTCTTTGAAACAATGTAGAATGAAGTGAAAAGAACCAGGAAAACAAATCTGTACTAACAACAACAACAACATTGTAAAGAAAGACACTTGACTCAAGAACTCTGATCAACATAATGACCATTCATGAACTGATGATGATGATGAATGCATCCCACTTCCTGAAAAAGAGGTGAGAGACTCAAGTTGCAAAATGAGGCATACGTTTTTTGGAAATGAACAATGTGGGGATTTGTTTTGCTTGACTCTGCACAGTTGTTGAAAGGATTTTGCTTTTCTTTCCATTTCAGAGGGGGGTGTATGGTGGAGTTGGGGAGAGAGTGGTTAAATATATAGGATTTAAAGCATTTAGAAGAAAACAAAAGAAATGTCAGAAGGCACCTCAGACAAGTAGATCAACTTGAAAGTTTCATGTTAAATTTCATGTGCCTTAAAAAAAATTGATCCCTCTATATATCAGAGTCACAGTTTAAGGGACAATCTCCCTTTCCTTCAGTTGTACAATGTATATAAAAATGCTCATTTTATGTGGTGTTAAAATAAGGATTGGAAGGGGCAGGGGATTCAAACTTTGCATGTTCAGGAATGGTCTAAATAGGAAAGATAAAGAATTGAAATTTGGTGATACTATTTTCTTAAAAAAAAAAAAACAAGAAAAAAGCCATCTAATATTGTGTCTTTAAATTGATATAAGTTTTGGTTCCAAAACATAAGAGTGGTAAGGGCTAAGCATACAAGGTTAAGTGACTTGCTCCGGGTCACAACGCCAGGAAGTATCTGAGCCCAGATTTGAACTCAGGTCCTCCCAACTCCAGACTCTGTCCATTGAGCCACCTTGCTACCCCAATAGTATTTTCTACCTGGATTTGAGTTCTAACCCTACTCTTCTCTAGAGATATGATCTTTGCCAAATTATTGAGACTGCTTGTACCTTGGTTTCCTTGTCCCCAAGCTGGTAGCTGTTTTTTGTACTTCATGGGTCATTGTGAAAATCAAAGGAGATAATTCTTGTGAAAGTGATTTGTGATTGAAAAGCACATTACAAACCCAAGTTACTATTTGTTAAAGTAGTAGAAAGAGCCCTGACTATACTTAGAATCATGGATCCCATACTTGAAACCCATCTCAGATGGAGACTGATATATTACTATGGTAAAATGAATTAACTTCTTTGAACATAAGTTTCATCATCTATGAAATGGAAATATTAATAGTCCTATCATCTATGTCACCTGGTTAAGGGAAATGGAATAATGCATTCTTAAAGTGCTTGGTTAGCCTTTAAGTGCTATAGAACTGCGATCTCTTTATTATTATTAGAGTGAGACAGAGGAAGATGGGTCAGCCTCATAACCTCCCTACTTTTCCTCAAACCCACATTTTGAATCAGTTGCCAAATCCTCAACATATCTCTATTTCTGATGCCATCTCTCTACTCCCAGGGCATCCTCCGGTCCCTTATGACCATATTCTCCTAATTGGTCTCTCAGATTTAAGTCCCACCCTACTCTAATCGATCTTCCACACAGGACTGTCAAGACGATTTTCCTAAAAGCCCAGGTCTAGCCACATTAGTCTCCTACTTAATAAACTCCAGTGGCTCCCTATTCCCTTTAAGATCAAATATCAACTCCTTTGTTTAGCTTTTAAAGTCCTCGACAAGCTAGCCTCAACCTACCCTCCAGCCTGTTGTACATTACTCCCCTTACCTAACTGAAGTCCATCTAGACTTGTTTCTGGATGTTCCTAACACATTACACTCTGTCTCCATCTCCATGCCCCTTCACTGATGCCTGGAATATTACTCCCTCCTGAGCTTCTTTTAAAAACTCAATGTCAGCATCACCTTCTTTGTTGCAGTCATTTTAGCATGGCCAAGATGCTGGCCAAGATACTGGAGTGGTTTTCCATTTCCTTCTCCAGCTCCCTTTATAGATGAGGAAAGCAAGGCAAACAGAATTAAGTGACTTGCCAAGGGTCACACAGTTAGTATGTACATGAGGTTGAATTTGAGCTCAGGTCTTCCTTACTGTAGACTGGTGCTCTATCTACTATGCCAACTAGCTACTCTAAAACCACCTCTATTACATGAAGCCTTTTCTGATTTCCCTCCAGTGGCAGCATCTCCTTTCTTATTATCTTATGTTTTACATATATTATATAATATAATTATGCACATCATATCAATAGATATGCATTTATGTGTATAAAATCTACAAAATTATCTCTTTCAGTAGATTATTGAAGGAAAGGAAGGACTCTTTCATATCTGGCACCATAGTAGATTCTTAATAAATGTTTGTTGATTTATTGAAAGAAAATGACTCTTCAGCCAGTCCCAAACTTTAGCACTGGATTAAATCCCAAGGCAATGGCATTTCATATGCTTTAAGATTTTGCTGTTTATCTTCTGCAGTTCTGAATGACACCATATTTTTGGCATTCAAATGTTAAGCAAGCATCTTGCGTGGGGCAAGGCACTATCCTAGAACACAGGTGCATTTAGAAATACAACCTATAGAACATAGAAATCGAATAGAATATAGAAAAATTCAGATCACAGCAGAAGACAGTAAATTATCTTGCATATCAGTAATTAGCAAGAGAAAACTATATACATATTAAGGTTTGTCACCTCTAGAGGGTTACAAGAACCAGCCCCATTTTAGAATTTAGTATGGATGGAAAGAAGAAAACTGTCTCTTTTCACCTTTCTGTCTAAATAGAGCACTAACGATAGTGCTTAGCCAACTTTTCTCCGAGTAACCCATAAAAATTCTTAAGGTTCTTAACCTTTCTAAGGAAAAAAAAGACAACCTTGGTTGGCTATAAAGTAAACACACAGCATATTCTCAATATTATGGGCATCTTTAAGCAATTTCTCACACTTAACAATGCATTTATTTTTATGTAAAACAGATGCATGTCTCTGGGGGTAAGCCACTTCTTTTATTCTTATATTGTGAAAGTCCCTTCTAATTAAAACAGGAAATACAAATTTCCTTGTCTAGTTCTGAGGATAAAGCCCACTTAGTTCAAGCAGCTGTCGGCAGTTTCTGATGGAACCTTCATAAACCATTCATAACACATTGCCCAATTTCTATTTCTGAAACACCTCTGGAATCCCAATTTCAGATCATTTAGGAGATAGCATGGGCCCCTGGCATCAAGATTAAACAACAGAACCCAGGCAAAAAGGGAAGAAGAAAGTCCCGGCTTTGAAATGATTCCGGGGTTGCTCAGAGATTTGAGCACCAGAGGGAGTAGGGCCAAGGAGAGATAAAAACATCCTAAAGAGAAAAAGTCTGGACAGAGGCACTAGAGTGAATAGTTTGTTAATGAATTTCTTTTTTTTTCTTTCTCTCTTTTTTAAAGCAAGCAATTCTTCTTTCAACTGCTTTGCATTATAACCTAAATTACAATTAAAAATAATCCTGACCCAGGCTTCTAATTAAAATGCACACCAAGTTCCTAGACTGACCACAGTAAAGGCCAAGCAGTCTCCAAACCACTTCCTTTGCATCAGCCCTTCTCTTCGTCTTTCATTTGGGTGAATCATACGTGACTGATAAAATGGGATCCCATTAGAAATGGGAGCATTAAAGCTCCAGTAAGTTTATACACTTGTTTTAGTTTCTCCTAGAAGTGATTAGATATAAGCATATAGTGAGTAGTCTACGGTTTGTTTTTTCCAGGCATGTCGGACCTGGATTAATATCCCCACAAACTGCACTTTTGGAACTGCCAATTAGTTCTAGTTAAGCAGATTTTGACAGGGAAGGGGGTGAGGAGTTGGAGGATGCAGAGACAGGGAGGCAAGAAGCTGTCAGGCAGTTATCACTCTTAGGGACTGGATCAGTAGAGTTTTCAGCTTTCCAAACTTGATGGATTCCATTGATTCCAAGAATGAAGTCTTTCTGAATGCCTTGGTCAATCCCCTAACTACGCATGTGTTATAAAAGAAATAAAAAATCAGTAGTAATTTTGAATGATTAGAACATGAAAATAAACTGTATAAATTAGTACAAAAAAGAATGATCAGACAATCGTTGTGAATTATTTCAATTTTCATTGCTCATAATTCCTATCTAAACCTGGTCTCCATCAGAAACCCTTTTTAAAAAAAATTAAAATAAAGAAACAAAAAAAGCAAGCTAAAGGACTGTTTCTCCATAGAATTTCAGGCTTATTGGAACTGCCAACAGAAGAAATCTAATTACTTCATCCAATTTTGCAAATTCAGCAAAGTTAAGGCTTTCCTTAAAACAACAACAAGAATACTAACTAGCAACTAAAGTGTCGACAATACCTTTGGAAACTTTAAAAAACCAAAGTCAGGGGCCAAGGGTTACACCCCGATTGGGTCAGTAAACATGGCTGTCAAGTTAGTTAATAAACAGCAACTACCCTTTTCAATTACAGCAATAAATTGTTCAATTGGTAAAGTGTCCACAGGCCTGCTCCAAACACCTTGTGAACTGTTTAATTAGCAAACTATTGCATCACTCAACAAACAGACATTGGCAAGCAGGGGAATACAAGGTCCCTTAAGAATTAGCTGTGCTGATATTCCAGTCTGCTGGCTTTTTTTAGAAAGGTAAATATTCTGTTCATTTCTCTCTTTTTAGTTTCAGAAGCTCAAATGACATACATCCCCACACCCCCATTTTGTAAATGGTGCAACAAATAAATAAATGCACCAAATACACAAAAGAGTCTCAAAGCAAAAGAGATCATCCTTTGTTCAATCTATGTCAAGGTTGGTAACCTGGGGTCTATGAACTTTTTTCTTTCTTTTTAATATTTTCATAAGTGTTCTTCAGTTTCCTTTGTAATCATTTTATTTTATGCATTTACAAACTCAATTATGGTGAGAATTCCACAGGCTCCATCAGACTGCCAAAGGAGTCCCAAGGCACAAAGAAAGTTAAGAAACCTTGCTCTAGATCAGGATTACGTTCCAGGAACAAAAAGGGATGATAAGGCAGGAAACTCATCAATCTCCTTTGGTGCAAGGATGGCATTTGTACACAATAAGTATATTCAAATTAAAGGAGAAAAACAAAAACTCTCCCATCAGTTACATCTGCTTTATGTTTCACTATAGGGAAAAACCAGAATGAGTTCTGTAATTTTACATTCTGGAGTTATCCAGACACAGAAATCATTAAGAAGGCTACTCTAAAGATTCATCTTGTCCCAAAAAACCCAGCTCCATTATGAACTGGTAACCAGACAATCAAGCTTGGAAATAAGAGAAAGGCTGAGGGAGGAGGAGTGAGAAGTGTATTGGGGAGTAAAATCTGATAAACCAAGCCCTATGCTCTGTGTTGGAGGGGGGCACCTACCATCTAGGTGAGTTATAACTGTCTTTGCCACTATGAGAAAATGGGACACAGTCCTAAGCCACTGGTGCTAGGCATTGGGAAATGTGCTTCAAAGCAAAATTCTCCATCATTCAACTAGGTACAAACCTTGTTTCTATTCTGTGCCTAGCTTCCCAGCCCTGGTCAATGGGACTCTATAGTCTCAGGCTAGCAGAGCAGTATCTCAGTTTCAAATAGTCATTTATTACAGAAATATTGTGACACACTATAAATCCTGCTAGATTGGAAGTCTAGAGGACACCTGGATTTCAAATCTCAGCTCTACAACCTATCTGATCATGTGCAAGTCACTTAGCATTTCTGGGCTTATGTTTGCTCATTTGTACAATGAAGGAGGTTACATTAAATCTAAGTTTCTTAAAATGAGGTCTGTGAGTTTGTATTTTAATGTTTTGATAACTGTGTTTCAATAGAATTGTTTCCTTTTGTAATCCTATGTATTTTCTACATGTAAAACTATGGTTCTGAGAAAGGCTTCACCAGATTTTCAAAGTGATCCATGACACACACAAAAGATTAAGAACCCTTTGACTCAATTATTTTTGAGATTTTTTCCAATCTTCAATCTCTGATCCTAGGACAGGAGGGAGGGAAAGTAGGCTGCTCAGGAAATTGAGGCTAGATTTAGATATTGGAAGTCTTGGGTTCAGATCTCGCTTCAGATACTTCCTAACTGTGTGACCCTGGCCAGGCAAATCACTTAACCTCCCTTGCCTAGCCCATACCACTTTTCTGTCTTGGAGTCAATACACAATATTGATTTTATGATGGAAGATGAAGATGGAAGTTGGAAGATGGGCTTTAAAAAATTTATGATCCTGGGACAGGTAGGTAGCAGTGGGTAGAGTCAGGACTGGAGTCAGAAAACCCTGGGTTCAAACTGGTCTCAGACACTTTCCAGCTGTGACTTGGCAAGTCACTTAACCCCCATTGCCTAGTTGTTGCTCTTCTGTCTTTACTAAGTTTTTACTAAGAAAGAAAGGATTTTAAAAAATCTTTATGATCTTATTTGTATCAATAAGGGACTGAATTGTTTGAGTTCTGCCTCCTCTTCCCCAACTCCTCTCCCAGCAGGATTTTAGTTTTAGTTCTCAACCACAGATTCTCCTTTAAAAAAACAAAACAAAACACGTTTCCCCCTTAATTAAAAAAAACTAATTTCACCCTTTATTTCTTCCTTTAAAGCCTTCCAACCATTCTCATTGTCCTTGTGGTTATTCTCTGGGGTTCTATTTGTAGGTAGTACATTCCTGTCATTCTCTTAACCTAAGGATTTTCACTGTGTGAGCTTTTCTTTACGTGCTTATTTCCTTAGTCTTTCTACTATTTTCTTCCCTATTCTCTAGGGATTTCCTTTTAGGGATTTCTTTTCTTTCCACTCTTTTAGTTGTTGTTTAATTTTTTAATTTTATTATTTGTTTTATTATTAATTAATTAATTGACATATGTCTAGCTCCCTCAAAGTGAAGAGGTAGAACAGAGCTTACGTACGCCATCTTACTCAGTCATTTGGCTAGCAGACCCTATATTTAACAAAGAAGCCCTTTTTGGGTTGGCTAATCAAGAGTTGACAAGTAATAGTTAGCCAAACGATGGTGCTAATGAGGCCAAGGTCACTGGTTCAATCCCCATATGGGCCATTTAGATTCACTTTGTCCCTTGGTGGCAGACTGCACCTCAGTCCTAATCCATCATTATTCCTGGTGAAACAATTTAGAAGTCTTTAAATTGTTATATCTGGATCCAATTTTGCAAATAAAGGAATATACATCCCTAACATAAAGGTAAAATACATATTGATTTTTGCTTTGGCATAAAAGGAAGGTTCATAGAAATTACTTATGAATGACCTATCTTCTACTTCTGGGTAAGAAATTAGGCACAATATTATCACTATAAAGGAGTAACCCCCTATACTCCTTTACCCCTATACAAACAAGTCAGACAGCTTATGGCACTTGTCTGCATGAAACATGCACAGTAAATGAAAATTAACAACAGCGACGCAGACTTATATATAAAAGGACAAGCAGCTAGATGGCTCAGTGGATAGAAAGTCAGACCTAGAGTTGGGAGGTCTTGGCTTCAAATCTGGTCTCAAGATACTTCCTAGCTATGTGACCCTGGATGAGTCATTTACCCCAATTTTGCCTAGCCCTGACTACTCTTCTGCCTTGGAATGGATCCTTCAAACTCATTCTAAGATAGAAGGTAAGGATTAAAAAAAAAAAAGATAAGTTTATCCAGGCAAAGGCCAAAAAAAAAAATAGAGGATAAGAGATCAAGGTCAATAAATCAGTGGTTAAAATTATTCTATATAGAGAGAAATGGATAAGGGGCATTGGCTGAGGGGGGGGGGGGAGTAGAAAATTCATTATATCTTCAATTTAGGAAAGAAAAGCTTATTAGATAGAGATATCCTCCTGGAGGGCAAGGATTATCTTTTGCCTTTTTGTATCCTCAGCATTTAGCAAAGTGCCTGGCACATAGTAATTGCTTGAAAAAATGTCTAAAAAGAAAAATAAAAAAAAATGTCTACTGATTGACTGATTGATAAAATGGAAGCCCTTTTCTTGACTATAGTTTTAATAAGCAGGAATTTCAAAGTCTCTCATTAAATTAATGAATAATTATGAAATAACATAGATGAATACATTAGACATTAGAATGCAGCACGGTATATTTAAACAGAGGAGAAAGAGCACTGAGCCAGTAATCAAAAGATTGGTGTCTGGACTCTAGTTCAGACTCAGCTACTAATTAGCTTTAGGCCTTATAGGCAAATCTTTTAGTTTCTCTAGGCTTGTTTCTTTAGCCATAAAATGAGGGGGTTGAAACAAGACAATTTCCACAGTCCCTTTAGGTTTTAGGATTATCTTTTGTTTGTTTTTTGTTAATGTTGCAAAAGATGCAAGGGATTCATGTTTAGTGGAACAACAGTGCTTTTCCTTCTCTCTCTCTCTCTCTCTCTCTCTCTCTCTCTCTCTCTCTCTCTCTCTCTCCCCCTCCTCTATTCCCACCTCTATGTGTCTCTGTCCTTCCCTCCCTCTCCCGTTCCTTTCTCTCCCTCCCTTGCTCCCTCCTTCTCTCTATTTCTCCTTCTCCCTCCCTCCCTTCCTTCCTCCCTCCTTCTCTCTCTCTCTCTCTCTCTCTCTCTCTCTCTCTCTCTCTCTCTCTCTCTCTCTCTCTCTCTCTCTCTCTCTCTCTCTCTCTCTCTCTCTCTGAGTCCCTTACCTTTAGTCTTAGAATCAATATTAAGTATTGGTTCCAAGGCAAAGAGAGGTAAGTTTTTGCTTTTTCTTTTGAAATATTGACATCTATAAGATATCTGATGTCACCAGTAAGGATCATAAAGCCACAACTTCAGGAATTGCTGCTAATAATAATAATGATGATGATTTCAATTATGATGATGGTGATGATAATAATAGACTGGTGGATACCCTAGTGATGGGCCTCACTGGGCTAAGCTAGGCTGGTCCAAGGATGAAAGGCATAATTCATTGCTAGCTTGTACTGTGACTCTTCCCAGCTCAGTAGAACTTGCCAGGGCTTCTCCTTCACTGGCATAGCTTTGGAGATGCTGGGGTCACCACCATACCCCAACGAAGCACAAGAGTAGGACTTGTCCTACACATTTCAAATCCTCGAGACAAAGGAAGGCAAGTAGCAATCTGACTGGGAATCTTAGCAAGTCTGTGACCACAATATAAGTAGGAAATGCCAACTTTCAAGGAAGACTAATAGAGACAAATCATTCCTTTTGAGTGAAAAAAAAGGGGTGTGTAGACATGTCTAGAAGAATAGCATATTTCATAAAGGCTTCTGGAAAGTACCTGAACATCAATCCTCAGGCAATCTTGTTTATGTAAAATGTATTTGGAATAGCTTAATCCTCAAGAAGGGACTACAATCAAATAAAAAAGTTATCTGGAAAGCAAGAGGCAGCCATGACATTATAGGCAGGACTTCAAAGCCAAGAAAATCTAGATTCAACGCCTGTCCCTAACACATATTGGTTTGGGTGACCCTGGGCAAGTTATTGATCTCTTAATGCTCCCGACATATCTCAAAGACCATAAATTAGGAAGGGAAGATATGTATGGGCATTTTACATAGGTAGAAAGAATTTCTTCAGTTAGCTGTTTCTTTTACCAAGGAAATCACTAACTTGAAAATATACCCTTGGGGGGGGGGGCAGCTGAGTAGCTCAGTGGATTGAGATCCAGGCCTAGAGATGGGAGGTCCTGGGTTCAAATGTGACCTCAAACAGTTTCAAACTGTGTGACTGGGCAAGTCACTTAACCCCCATTGCCTAACTACTCTTCTGCCTTGGAATCAATACACAGTATTGACTCTAAGACGGAAAGTAAGGCGAGAAGATGAGCGGGAGAGAGGGAGAGAGGGAGAGAGGGGGAGAGGGAGAGAGGGAGAGAGGGAGAGAGGGGGAGAGAGAGAGAGAGAGAGAGAGAGAGAGAGAGAGAGAGAGAGAGAGAGAGAGAGAGAGAGAGAGAGAGAGAGAAGAAAATACATCCTTGCATGCCCCAATTAACAATTATTTAATGTAAACTTTCAGGGATGGAGTAGAAGCACACCATTCTTCTATCTTGCTACATCAGCAAGTTGGACTGATACTGCAATTTTTTGTTCAATCATTCAGTTGGTCCTGAGTCTTTATGAACCTGTGGACCATAGTGTCTATGGGGTTTTCTTGGCAAAGTTTGAATGGTTTTAAATGTCCTCCTCTAGCTCCTTTTGCAGATGAGGAAACTGAGGCAGATAAGGTAAAATGACTTGCCTAGGGTCACACAGCTAATACATGTCTGAGGCCAGATTTTAATTCAGGACTTCCTCACTCTAAGCCTAGTACTCTAACCACTGAGTCACCTAAATACTCACCAGATGGCCTCTAATCCAGAACTTTAATCTCTTCAAAGAGATGAAACCAAGCACATTTGCTATGTTCTGATAGTTGTTCATAATCTTTAAGTTTTTAACAAGAACTGATCCATTCTATATTCCCATTATGCTTAGACTCCAGAGCTTATTCTTAACGAACTTCCCACTTGAGCAAAATACTGTGAACCCTTAGAAAAAACATATGAGACTGTTTTGCAATTGAGTCCCATAAGATGTGCAAGCATGGAGAGGTTGGAATTTATACGGGTGGGGGTCAGGGTGGAGGAATTCTCCTCCCTCCCCTCACAACCTTGCCATAACTGAGGTCAAAGATCTATCAGCATATGAGTCTGATACCACTGCAAAAACAAACCATAAAAGGAGATTAGCCAAGACCCTTTAATTCTTATTAATAGCCAAGTGATACCTACTCTCCCCAATAGAACATCTTAAAAGCATCCATCCATTTTGTTCATATGCTAACATAAATATATGCTTTCCCTTCTTAATAGTAAACCACACCTTGAAACAACTTGGGTAAAACTCAAGAGATTTTCCAAATAGCAACACTAGTTGTTAAATTCTAAATTATCATGCTTTGTGCTACATATTTTAAATATAACTTAAAATTTTCTTGGATTCTAAGTTTGATACTTTTGCGGCAGTCAGACTAAAAAGACTGGATTTTAAAAAAATTATTTACTCCAAATCTGGGGGTATCTGCCCTAATTTGAACTAAAGCTTTCACTTTTTTGGCCTTGCTAATGCAAAACTTATTAACACTATCAGGAGAAAAGCAGGAAGTGAAACTGGACTAGACTTGTCTCAACCAGTTCAAAGTTGATGAAACATCAAATTTTAACCATTTCAGTTCTAACAACCAGCAAGAAATGATTACTGTTTAAGAATGACTTTTTTAAACTGCCATTTCAAAAAATCATGTTTTCCTCAAAAAAAAAAAATCCCTGTAACAGAATTAAGACACTGAGGAGAAGGAACAAAGGCTCTAGAATGCTAAGTATGCTATGAAGTGCTAAATATCAAAATACTTCTTGAAAGGAAAAAAGTTTAAAATTGATTTGATCATTTAATTTGCTAGTTGTTGTACCAGCCACATAATGAGACCATCTCCATTTAATTCTTTTTGAAAGACAAGTTTGCAAACACAATAATTTTAGGAAAGGCTAGAATTTTTAAAAAAATGAATTTCTGAGATACTTTAAAAACATGAATTTATGACATCTCTATCTGAGCACGATAGAACAAGAGAGATGAATTTAGCGAGAGACCAACTAAAAATATGACCTTCAGAGAAGTTTTCTTAGAGCAAAGATTTGTCCAAAAGATTGTACCAAAAAGTTGAGAAAAGCAAACCTGACACCCAGCAAACTTACAGAGAAGATGCCAGGCATTTTCACAGCAGAATGTACTTATCCCAGACCCTCCAACTCACCTTTTCTAAAAGTAGTTTTTGCCTCCTATAAAGAAAACTTCAGGTTTCAGCACCATGTCTTAACCCTCTCCCCTCTACTTTGAGTTTCCAGAGTTTCGGTCTTCAGAATCCTCCTGGAAAAGTCATCAGGTTGTTTGTTTCTTCCTCACTTTTTCTTTATAAGCAGGAGAATAAAGTTATGTCAGCTATCTTAGGCAACCCTTGGCGGCATCATGCACCTGTTCGGACAACGGTCAGTTAAACAAGCAAAGTAACAGCTGAGAAAGTCAGGGCAGCTAACCTATGAACTTAGCCATTTACAGAAACATCTCCCCTTCTTGCCCTTCTTCATTTGAAAATAGAAGTAACATGATTCCTCTCTTTCCTGTTTGAAGAGCCAGTGAAAGCCCTCCTGCTGTACTTCTACTATTCTCTCTTAGTCTGGGCAATGATTGAAAACCCCAATCCTTGGATTTACCACATGAGCCTAGGTCTACAGGGGAAAGAAGACCCATCCCACTGTGGTCATGTTTGTTTAAGTAGCACCCATCCAACTGAGAGTTAACGATTAACATGGCTCAAATTCCTTATCCCATATTCTTCATAAAGTGATTTTCCCCTGTTCAGCTCTTTAAATCAAATATTCATCTTTCTAATCTTCCTTAAATATCCTCCCAGATGGACACCACTGGTCAAAGAGAGAAAAGAATCAGACTGTTATCTAGAGAAATCAGGTCTATACTATTAAGCGGTGGTACCAGGCAACACTGACTTTCCTTGGTTCATTGTATCATGAAAGAAGCAAAAGGACACAGAATATGCCCCTAACTATTCTCTAGAAATGGAGTCAACCAATCAGGCAACAAATGTTGAGCTGGTTTTCCATCCAGAGTTAGGACCGATCATCCAAACTAGCCCTTATCAGTCTCCTTTAGAAAGAACCTCATTTTAATTTTAATTTGAAAACTCTGACTTTTCATCTTAAACCAATACTACATATTGGTTCCAAGGCAGAAGAGCACTAAGGGCTAGGCAATGGATGTTGTGACTTGCCCAGAATCACAAAGCTTGGAAGTATCTCTGGCCAGATGTGAACCCAAGACCTCCAGTCTCTAGGAAGAAGTTTATTTTTAGTTTTAATGACAATGATGAATAATAATTTCTCAGTCGTTTCTTGATCTTATTTGTAAAGAGTGCTTCTCTACAATACTGTCTGGGGAGTTTACTTATTATATTGAAAAAAAAAAGAAGGGGGAAATGTATCCACTGGCCACCAGTGTAATTTCCCAAAGATATCATATTAAATGAACAAATCCATTTTAGACTCTTTGGCTACAGGATATATATTTGGGAATTTTGGTGGAATGACTGAACAGGGAGATGATGATATGCCAAGAGCCTTAGCATTGTAAGAATAGAGATCATGGGAGCATAGATTTAAGAGGTAGAAGAGACTTTAAAGGTCATTTATTCCGACCCCCTTACTTAATAAATCAGGGCCCTGAAGCCCAGGGAGGTTAGTTAAATGTCTTCCCCAAGGACACTCAGGTAGTAAACTAGCAGAGCCAGGATTTTTACCCAGGTTCTAGGGCTTCAAACTCAACACTGCACCACAAGGTGATTTTTTAAAAAAGAGGTTATACTTCTCAGCTCAGTACTGTCAAATTTTAGATATGTCTCTAATTTTATTCCAGAGTGTAGGAATTTCTTTTTAGGGTCAACTCTTTCAGTTAACTTTTTCTCACCAAGTCTCACTTTTAAAAAACAAACAAAAAACCCTTACTTTCTCTTCTAGTAACAATTCTAAGACAAAAGAGCAACAAGGATTGGGTAATTGGAGTTAAGTGACTTGCCCAGGATCATACAGCTAGAAATTGTCTGAATGCAGATTTGAATCCAAGACCTCCTGACTGTGCCACTTAGTTGTCCCTTCTTACTATATCTTAACTGGAACTCTCTAGCTAGGGAGAAGCTCAGTAATTTAGAAATTAAAATTCAATAACATGCTTTACTTTATACGTGTGGGGGGGTAAGAGATGGGCAGAAGTAACTTGGTATTGAGGATAGGGTTGTATTTGGAATCAGGAATATCCAGCTTTGAGTCTCAGATTTGCCTTTTATTATGATCAAATGATCCAACCTCTTTGATCCTAGGTTTCCTCATCTATAAAATGAGAATAATGGATGTACAATGCTTTGCCAGTGTCAAAGTACTATAGAAATACAGATTGCTATTAAAGTAGTGGGGTTCAGAAACCTCAGATACATGGAATTAAATAATCTTCCAACTCTAATATTACCTGACTCATTTAAAGGTCCTCAGAATCAAACAAGTGCCCAGGGAAACAAGAAAAAAGGGAGGTAACATAAAAATAGATCTGGGAGGAGAAAAAAAAATCCCCAGGGTATACAGTATAGATATTCATCCATTTAGTCAACATGTATTTATTATAGTGCTCAGCAACAAATACATATTTATTGCATGCTGAATGATTTAATCTATTCAGTACTTGTTACGTTACAAATCATGGTGCCAGGTACTAAATGGCATATGATGTTCTATAAAATATAGTCCTGGCCCTCAAGGAACTTCAAATTTAGCAGGAAAGATAAGAAAGGTAATAAAAGATTATGCAATTTGCTGTAGCATGAGACAAGCGTGTCAGGATTTTTAGAGGAGATGGCAAATTTTTCTCTTTAGGATGGTCATGGAAGGCAGCATAAAAGAGATGCCATTAGAGCTGGTCTTTGAAAGAAAGGGAGGATTATGGTAAACAAAACTGGCTAAAGAAGAGGCCTTCCAAACACTAGCAAAGATAAGGAGGTACTGCTTGAGATGTCTTTAAGTATTTTTTTATTTGGCTATAACATCAGGTTGGAGAGGAATGAAAGGTAAAGATTGTAGGTCAGGTTTGGGCTAGAAGGTAAAAGGAATGGGTAGCATCTTTTCCATGAAGAATGAAGAAGAATGGGAACAAGAGGGAGGAACAAGACTTAGGGATATAGCAAAGATTCCCAACTGTGGGACATGATAATATAAGCTACCTCTATACCTGGAATCTGCTCTCTTCTTCCCTTCTCTGGCTTTCAGAATCTTTCAAGGTTCAGATCAGATGTCAGAAGTTTTCTTCAAAGTCTTCCCTCATCTTCTCAGGTGGAATTCAATTTTCCCAGAGTACTCTGATTGAATCTCCCAATTGCACCCCACTCTCCACTGCATATCTTCTAGTTAAATACTTCTCTGTGCATATGTGTACATCTCTAGCCCACCTCCACCCAAAATGTAAATTCCTGGAGCACAGGAACATATTTATCTTTTTATCCCAAGCAACTGGGACATCGACTTACACACAGTAGACAATTCCCATGGTAACAAAACTGACCAATGGTTTCCAACCTCTACTTGAAGAGCCCTAAGGAAGAGGAACCCACTGCCTCTCAAGGCAATCCAGGCTACTTTTGGACCACTCTAATTGTTTTTCTTTTGTTTTGTTTTTTTCATTCCTTACCTTCTGTCTGAGAATCAATACTGCATACTGGTTCCAAGGCAGAAGAATGGTACGGGTTAGGTAAAGGGAATTAAGTGACTTGCCCAGGGTCACCCAGCTAGGAAGTAGCTGAGGCCACATTTGAAGTCAGGACCTCCCAACTCCAGGTGTGACTCTCAATCCACCAAGTCACCTAGACAACCCAGTCAACTCTAATTATTGGGATGTTTTCCCTAACATGGAATCTAAACAAATCTCTCTTTACAATTTATACTTGTTGTTCCTGGTCCTATTTTCTGGGGTCAGGCAGAACAAATCTAATCCCTCCTAATGACAGCCCTTCAAATCATTGACAATAGAGATCATGTTCCTCTTGAGTATTCTCTTTTCCAGGGCTTAATATGCCCAGTTCCTTTAATGGATTCTCGTACATAATAGACTCAAGGTCTTTTACCGTCCTTGTTGCCCTCCTCTGAACGCTCTCTAGCTCATCAATGTTTTAAAACCAATGAAAAAAGTTAATTTCTCTCCTAATATAAGGAATAGACAACATTAATACAGAAATTGGTTCTGTACAACCAAGTAAGATGCAAAAAGAGAACTTTAGGGGGGGGAAAGATATCATGCTAGTGCTCCTGTCTCCTTAGGGAATACTAAAGGAACCTCGAAGAGTTTGGATCCAATTAAAAAGTCTTTAAATACCTTGACTATACAACACTGCATCATCAAAAATGTTAGAAGGGAAAGTAAAAAACACTGTGCTCCTCTCTCCTCCAACTAAAAGGAAAAAATCTTTAAATACGATGTCATGGAAAGAGTTAAATTTGAAGAAGGAAAAGAAAGCAACAGTAACAGAGGGGAAAAAAAAAACCTCTCCCCTACCTTTCTTACCCTCTGTATTCCATAAAACAAGTTTCTTTAGTGATAAGACCCTTTGCTGACCAAACAACTACATTTTACTGCAGGGTTCACTGATTGAACTAAAGCTGTCTTTTTCAAGGATACCTATATCAATGCAACCAAGAGCCATAAAATTGTGAAATTAAGAGAAAAGCTGGCTAAGTCAAATGTGGGCTTTGTTTAGAATGTTTTTTGTTGATTTGAGCAAAAAAAAATATGTTGCTGGAATCATGCCACTGCAGTTTGGTCAGGATTGAAAGCCCACGCCTTGCACATTAACAGCATTACGTGCATCTCTTTTAAAGTGTTTCTTTGTAGGGACAATAAATCCTAACACCAAAAGGATATGGAGAGTGGGGAGAGGGATAAGCAATTTCCATGTATTCTCATGAACTTCAGGGCAAACAGAAGCTTTTCACTCCACTGACAGTTGCCAGATTTCATTATTTACAAAGAATCAAAAAAATTAAGAAGTGCCAATGTAATGTAAATATTAAAATTTGTTAGCAACCAAGGAGATTAGGCCTTCATTTTAAAATAAGGATCACTTCTTGGCCTTTTGGCTAAGATAAAGTGCAAAAATAAGGAATACCGTTTGCCTGCCAGCTTGGGGGGGGGGGACAGGGAGGGAAGGAAAGAGGGAGGGAGACAATTTGGTTAATATAACTTTGGAAAACTTATGTGGAAGTTTGTTATTCCATGTAATAGGTAAAAATAAAATCTTTATTAAAATAATTAATACAATCATTATGTTTTTAGAGCTGGATAGGAGGCTTAGAATTATTTAGTCCAAGTCTCTCCCTTTTAGGTGAAGAAATAGGACCAGACAGGAAGTGATTTATTCAAGGCCATCTAGTCAGTAGCAGATCGACTTAGTTCCTTAGCTGCTCTATTTCCCAGTCTAGAATTTCTACTCTATACTATATATCATGAATGTTTATTACTCTTTCCTTTTAGTAACTGTGTAATTCTTGTTTCATTGTTGACAACATCACACATGATTATAGCAAAGGACAATGAGTTTAAAAGAATGAAGCCATGGGAGGGAACACTGTAATTGCAAACCCATTAGGAATTTTCTATGTTAAATTCAACTGAGCATTAGAAGTCATCCTATAGGGGGTCATGGGGGGGGGCAACTTGGTGGTTCAATGGATTGAGAGCCAGGATTAGAAAGTCTTGTATTCAAATTTGACCTCAGATACTTTCTAGCTTGTGACCCTGGGCAAATCATTCAGCCTCCATTGCCTAGCCCTTATTGCTCCTCTGCCTAGGAATACTCAGTATTGAAGGTAAAGGTGAAAAAAAAAGAAGCAGCCATCCTCTGAAGGCACTGCTTTGAAAGCAGACCTACCTACCTATTTCTTCACTTTATAATATTCCTTTGGATAGACCAAGCCACAATGGATATAAATTTGATTAACCCACAGGAACTAACTGTGATTGGGAAAACAGGTAATTCGTGATTGCCTTCTGACCCAAGTTTGATGTGTTTGTCATCATATGAATACACCAACCAAAGGCATTTCTCACTTTCAAAGTAAAATGGTGCTACAAGGCTCTGCCTCATTTTGGACTCTCTTCTCTACTGATTTGAAAACTGAAGCACCTGATGACAATGAACTAAGGCTGTTGGAGCTGCAACTAAGATGAAAATTCAGTCATTCGACATCAATATGTTCCATGGTAAAGCTCGTTGTTCAAGGTAAGAAAAGAAAATTGTGAAATCCTCCTTTCCAGATCAAACAACTTATTTCATTTCGATTATGAGTTTTGGAAGAGAAATCAAAACTAGTAGATGCCATGTACATGTGGCATCATCAAGGTCCCAGGACACTTAGTTGGGAGAAGCTATTATTTCCTTCAAAGAGTCCCTTGAGGGATGGGATGGGGAAAAGTTTTTAGAAATCATTTTATATGGTCTCTAGTAAGTAATACTTGATTTTTTCACCCATAATCCTGCTAATCACCAGATCCTTGAGCAACCCTACTTTATAAGAAAGAATGCATCTATCTATTTTTTGTATCTTGATACATTCTATGTATTTATGCATTGATATATTCCTTTATATATATATATATATATATATATATATATATATATATATAGAGAGAGAGAGAGAGAGAGAGAGAGAGAGAGAGAGAGAGAGACTGGATCTGTAATTTCATTAGTATAGGGAACTCCCAAATGAGGAAACTCCCTCTATCAATATGGGGCAACTCCTTCTCTGTAACTTCAAGTCTTTGAGAGTTGCCTAGAACATTCAATTGCCAAGAGTAACAAAGTTAAAACATGTCAAGGCAGAATTTGAACCCTGGCCAAGTCATGCTGGCTTTCCATACCATATGCCATATTGCTTCTCCTTTATTGCTATGGTAAAGAACTATGGTCAGAACCCCAGTGGAGGCTGGGTTAGCTCGAAAGGTTTCCTAACATCCAAGTCACTCACTCCTTCCTCTTGCTTCCAAACTGCTGGAAAAAGAATATCTCCCAGTGTGGATGAAATACTCACTTTTCCCTTCCAGAATCTTCTAATGAAAAGTGATTCCCCACTGGACATTCCAGAGCCCTGCCCTTGAACAGGGCTTTCCCTCTTCACAGCACAAAGACCACTGGCTGTTCTACCAGAGCTAAAATGTAGATCTGTGAAAGCAGTCTGTGTCAATAGTGCTATCTCGAGGATCACATGACCTGGCCTTTGTATCCTTTCTGCTGCTGTGTTAGTGGCCATGGCCAATGATTGAGACAGGGGATAGCCAGGGATGAAAAAATGCACAATCAGGAAACCAGCTCTCAAAAGGGTAAGCAAAGGCAGCCCTCAAACCCTTCTCCCACCAGGACAGAACAAATTACCTACTTCTCTGCTTGGTCAATTTGGGGAAGACATGAGATAGACTAAGTAGAAAGAAAAGGAAACTAGATCTCAGGCCTGGAGACCATTGGATTTATTCTGATGGAAGCACAAGGCAGATTGCATGGATCACCTTGGAGACCATCTTCTTCTTGCTGAAAGATAACCCTACCTCAGTAGCAGCTGTCCCACCAGCCCAGCTTTCTCAACTTAGGCTTGGATATCAAGCTAATCAGTTTGATCTGACAGATTTTAATTAAATTAATTAAGGCTTTTCTGAATGGGCCTGATTAGCATCCTACAGAGGTTTTCTTTCTGGAAAGCAGCCCTGCTGGGATCAGCACTAATACTTTCCTTTCCTCTAATAATGAAGATGTCTTTATTTTGCTTAGATTACTAATGGAGAGGTGGGGGTGGGAGTTAGTAGCTTGCCCCCCCCCCCCTTGGTTGGTATTGTTTGTTGAGTATTTTTTATTTTTCTCTCTTTAAAAAATAAACTTAGAGCAGTGGAGATTTAGTACCTAGGTACTGATTACATGACTAATTTTAAATCTTCTAGAATGGGTAAGATTTGGTTATTATTTAAGGAATTTTCTAGAGTAACCTCATTTAATATAATTTTTAGCATCCCAAACACCTTACATTTAAGAGCCATGAGGATAAGCCATAGCACTTTCCAAATCTTCCCTCTGTCCTAATTTTTCCTACATCATATCCTATTTATGGTTCTAGATCAAACTGAGTGGTCAAGAAGTAGAATGTCTACATATTTTAGAGAACTAAGAATGACTTCACATGAAAACACTTGGAAGAACAATCTCTATCCTGTCTTTGTTTCTTTGTTACAGTTTTATTTTTTTTAAACCCTTACCTTCATCTTGGAGTCAATACTGCCTATAGTTTTTAAATGCTCCAAGTATCAACAAGGTTTCCACAGGTATGATTTGTTAAGACACAGTCTGGATACTCTAGAACCTATGTAATCTAACAGTCTCAACAATATTCCTACAGGTTTGGTAAGTACCAATTTTGTGTTTTTAGAAGGCTTGAATTGTGTAAAGGCTTTAATAACGTATGATTTTAAGATCTGCAATAACAAATGAAGCTTAAAGAAATCGATACATGGAGAATGAGATTTTCTTTTGGACATAACTGATGTGGGAATTTGTTTTGTTTAAATCCACGTTTGTAGCAGGATTTGATTTTTCTTTCTTTCTTGAAAAGGAGAAATGGTGGGTGGGAGGTGAGATAGAGAATGCAAGATATGAAAATAAAATGAAATTTAAAAAAAACTACATAATATAATGGAGATAGATTTGAAAAAATCAACTGCCCAAAGTAATTTTGGGAGTTCCCTATCAGGGAAATCACAAATCCAGTGTCTCTCTCTTTATTTATACTTTTATACATGTATACAATGTTTATATGTGTTAAATGTGGTTTCTTGATGAAAAAGGAAAGAATATGCATCGCAATCTTGTAATATTCACAGTATAATATTGGAAAACAAGTGATTGCAAGAAAAGATATGACATATTAGATTTTAAAAGATTTTTTAAAGAAACAAAAAATAATAAAGTAAACAGAGAGATACAGATCAAGAAGCAAGATGGTCAGGAATCCTAAGAGCCAGAGCAGGGCCTGAGGTCTAAAGCAGTCAAAGATCTATTTTCTCTGTCCAGCTCAAGAAGAAAAGGAGGTAGAATAGGTGAGAACCAGAGAGGCATAAATTGCTGTGATCTAAGTTGGCCAATCCAAACATTTGTTATTCCCCTCCTCTTTGGCTGGGCAATAGTGACTCTCTTTTGAAGCATGTTCCTTTATTCTGCTACAACTTGTTCTTTAGAGAACTAGTTTTACTCCTCATAAATATCTGTGGTCGACTTAGAAAAGAAGTCCTGAAATCAGGCAGAAGAAACTACTAAGAAAAATAAAGTTGTGTTTTTCCCTTCAGATTCAAATACACTACACACCCTAGCAAAGCAGTAAAAGCTCGGACTTACGACCCTTCCATCCAGGTTTTGCATCCTACAAAGCGTCCTATCTCTCTTCTTGTGCAATAGGAAATTCTCTAAGGATTAAGGTTGTTATTACCATTCACTTGGGCAACTAGCAATCATGGTAATCATGTTTTATTGGGATATTTCTAAGATGTTAGCATGAAGACTAACTAAGCAACTGAGGGCAGAACATGTGGATAAACACAAGGGAAAAAAGAGGAGTTAAGGAATGTCATAAGGCCACATTTTCCATTTAAAATGGCCTCCTATTCTTATCTATAAGGAGTTAACTCAGATTTAAACATTTCTCTTCAAGTATTTTTGGAAAGAAGACTCACTCATTCCCTTTGCCCTCTACCCCCTTTTTATTCTATGATTATAGGCTTGGGAATATTAAAACAACATTAAAAAAAAAAAAAACTAGAGAATTCTACCACCAAAAAAAAAAGGTGTTTATTGGCTTCATTTCCCTGTTATCACTCAGTTCTCATGTAAATATATAACCATCCTTTCTCTTTCCTTATCTATTGTAACCAAGCCTCCCCACAATTCCTACACACCCACTCATACAGCCTCAGAATTTTGTTTGGGGCATTAACACCAAGCTTATTTCAGCACTAATGTAATGATAATAATACACTCAACTGTGGTAGGGTTGCCAACTTGTCCATATCAGACTAGTTTGGCTGGTATCTTATCATAGGATTGTTGATATAGAAATAGAAGGACTTTAGAGGCCATTTAGTCCAATCTATTCATTTTATAGATGATGAAACTGAAGTCCAGAGAGGGAAACAACATCACACAGGTAAAACGGTAAATGACAAAGATAAGAGATGAACCCATTTCCTCCCATTCTAAAGCCATGGGGAACAGAAGAATAAAAGGAAGGCTGAGAAATAAAAGGAGGGGAAATGACTGGGAGGGGATGAGAAATAGGATTTTTACTTCCAGAAGAAATCACCTGAAACCAGTGATGAAAAGTAACTTCTTGTTGTTTATTCATTCATGTCCTACTCTTTATGATCCCTTTTGAGGTTTTCTTGTCTAGAGATTCTGGAATGGTTTACCATTTCCTTCTCTGACTCATTTGACAGATGAGGAAACAGAGGCAAATGAAGTTAAGCGACTTGCTCAAGGTCACACAGTAAGTAAATGTCTGAGACCAGATTTAAACTCAGAAAGTAGCAGAAAAGTAAAGGAAGAGATAAAATTTTTTTTAATGGATTTTGCCTTTTGCTGCAGCAGGGGAGTGAAATAAAAACAGAGCCAAACAGTATTTGGGGTTTCAAAAATCTACATGGAATCTAATTACATAAGAGTGCTGGACTTGGAGTCAACTTGGAGTTACCTCAGACAACTTATTAGTTGTGTGATCGTGGACAAGTCACTTCTACTCTCTGAGCCTCAGTATCCCCATCTGGAAAATGAGGAAGTCTAATGAGATGGCCTTTCAGACTCTGTACAGCTCTAAATCCACTGGTCCCATAATCCCACATTTTTTCTATCATTTGATTGTACCTGTCTGACCAGAAACTCAGTTGTTTTCTTCTTCTTTAAAAAAACAAACAAACTCCTTCCTACTATCCTACATTTGTTATAATTATCTGTTTCAATGTCTGAGAGCAGGAAGGGCTAAGCAAACAGGGTTAAATGACTTGATCAGGGTCATACAACTAGGAAGTATCTGAGGCCATATTTGAACTCAGGTCCTCTTGACTCCAGAACCAGTACTCTATCCACTTTGCTATCTAGCTGCCCCCCATTAACTTTCTTTTTCATAGGCATGGGAGTTTGGGAAAAGGTGAGGAGGAAAGAGATTGGCAACAGAGGAGTGACAGACATTTAAGAACAAATTCTACCATCTTCTTTTACAGTCCTAAGGAAATGAAAGAGCAGCAAAACAAAAACAGAAGTTCCCCCTAAAACAGTAACTTTTAAAATTATGATGTAGATGAATCCTTTGGGTATGTTAAAGTTTGCTTTATTTTTAGAATTTCATCATCTCATTCTACTCTTGACCAGAAAAGCATTCACTCTGGCGTCCAAATGCAAATGAAAAGCCCTTAAAAACAATAGAGGGTGTTTATATGCGCCAAGGCTCTGTTACAAAAAATCCAAGTACAATGAAAAAAATTAGTTTTGCTAACAAGTAGCAAGTCATATTAAAGCGATCTAATGTGAGAGAAGCAAGAAATAAACAGAGTAGACCATGATCAAAGGTGATCCCTAGACAAATAGGGGTAATTCTGAGCCTGCCATAGAATCCCAAGATAAATTAGATGGCTACCACCCATTTATAGCCCCCAAGGCCTTTTCTGATTAGATTTTCCAGACCTGAAAGTAATTTTGGTGGCATAGCTCCTGATTTAACCTAGCATGGGGGTTCCTTGAATTGAACTGAATCAAGAGGTCAAGGATAAAGGAATCTTAATTTTTAAATGGATTTTTGACAGATTCCTTTCTCACAAGTGCTTCCCAGACTTGAGAGGAAAAAAGAAAGGGATTCCTTCACTGGGAACTAGTTCAGTTTGAGGTGAAAGAAATGATGGGGTCTGGGGAGTTTCATCAACAAGCTAAAAGAACAGATTTTACTCCACATTAAGAGAAATTTATTGGGCAATTTTCTGATTCTGAAGCCATAACTTCAAAGTATACACTGCTTTGAGGAATGTATACCTATTTGCATATGATATTTCTGAGTGTTTTGTGGTATACAAACTTCAATCCATCCATGTTGTGTATAGGTAGACCAAAAAGTTAGCAGTTTACCTGTCTGTCTATCCATCCATCCATTAAAAATTTATTGTCTGTGATTGCACATATAAAATCTATATGAGATTGTTTTCCATCTCAAGAGGAATAGGGATTTGGGGGATGGTGGAAGGGAGAGAATTCGAGACTCATTATTCTTTGAAAAATGTTGGAAACTTTTTACATGTAATTGGGGTAAAAATATAAATAAATTAATAAATATACTGTCTTCAGGGCTAAGACAATGGAAGGAGATGCAAAGTTTTATCTTTCTTTACCTATTTTAGACAGGTGCTACATAGGGAAGGACCATAGCCAGGGAACAGAAGATTGAAAGGATGATGGTCAGTGATCAATAAGGCCAAAGCCCACCTTTTTAACACTGGTATTTTCTAGGTTATTATGTTTTGTTTGATTGATTTAGGCATTCATTCATTCACTCATTTATGCTGTATTATTTTGTCATATATTATTTATTTATGCTATAAATCATAGAACGTCACAGTCTTAGAAGAATGAAAATGAGAGCATGCTATAGTAGAATGAATACTGGATTTGGGGTCAAGAAGAACTAGGTTTAAATCCCACTTCCCTGGGTCTCAGTTTCTTCATCTATAGAAAGAGGAGTTGAACTTAAAATACCCTTCCACTTCTAATCTATGACCCTATAAAGCTGGTCCAAAGGATTGAAAGTATAAACGAATGTCAAACTGAAAGAGGTTTGCCAAGAATATACAAGAATATCAGAGATCTTTATTAGAATTAAATACACAAAGTACATTTTTAAGGTGAAAAAATATTTTTGAAAGCTGATATGGGTCACCTAGACGGCTTATAGAGAAAAGAAGGTCCTGAATTCAAATATGACCTCAGTCACTTCCTAGCTGTGTGACTCTGGGCAAGTCACTTAACCCCCATTGTTTAGCCCTTGCCACTCTTCTGCCTTAGAACCAATACACAGTATTGATTCTAAGAAGAAAGGTATGGGTTAAAAAAAATGCTTATAGGCATTAGAAAAATAGTATTACAAATAAATCAATTTCTATAATTTAATGAGCTTCTTTCTTTTGCTTCTTAAACAACTTAAAAGGGGGGGAAAATCACTTATTCACTTATCATACCTAACACTTAAACCATTAAACTCATGAAAACACCCAAAGGCAGGGCAAAGGTAAGACTCCAACTATCTCCCTGTCTAGACAGTAAACTCCATGCTGGGGTGGGGCCTCCGTTTCCTACTTCTCTGGTCTCTTCCATCAAGTCCAGCAGAGCTAGCACTCCTCAGCACATAGCTGGTGCTCAGTAAACAATTGTTGATCTAAAGAAAAAAAGGAAGGACCAGTTTCTAGCTTATTTAAGAAACAGAATTGATTTCCCCTATTAGTCTTAAGTATGATGCCAGGGACTTTTGCTCAGGATCCTCTTTGAAAACAGGAAATTCATTCTCAAGAAATTAAGCTTGAAGTCAAAGACTCTCAACAAGCAAGCCTTCCTGTCACACACATGCTTGTGGAAACAAAGCTAACGTTGCCCTTGGGTTAGTGGACACTGGATTGCCCCAGCTTGTTTATAATATTCTGTAATACCCTTGATCACCAATAATTTCCCAATGAGTTAATCACTGATTTTCAATAGACTATTAGTCTAATTTTGTGATTAGAGAGAATATAGAAGATTGCATCTCCGGTCATGTCCCATTCTTCCTGACTCCATTTGGGGTTTTCTTGGCAACGATACTCAAGTGGTTTGTCATTTCCTTCTCTATTTCATTTTATAGGAGAAAACTGAAGCAAACAAGTTAAATGAATTGCCTAGGGTCATACAACTAGTAAATATCTGAATCCTAACATCTGTAGTAACATATACACCATGACTTTGTCATTAAGTACATGCAATGGTTTTCTTGTCTTCTAATTCGAATATTTTGGTCCATATTATCTCACTGGAAAAGACTCTGATGTTGGGAAAGATTGAAGGCAAAAGGAGAAGGGCAGGAGGGAAAGAAGGCTCAGTGGATAGAGATGAGCCTGGAAATGAGGTTCTAAGTTCAAATTTTATCTCAGACACTTTCTAGCTGTGTGACCCTGGATAAGTCACTTGATCCCAATTGCCTAGCCCTTACCTCTCTTTTGCCTTTCCCTCTGAGCTACCTCAATAAGTATTCAGCATCTCCTATGTGCAAGGCATTGGGAATACTAGAATGAAAACAGTACAACCCTTGTACTCAAATGGTTTAAGTCTAATGGGAGGAAGGATACAGATAACCTTACATACAAATCCCAAAAGGATATGGAAGTCAGCGACATATAATCTAGTTCCTTGAACCTTTAAATAGTTCTTATGATTTAAAAAAAAAAACATTATTCAATATATCATTTTTGAGGGCAGGGATTGTTTAATCTGTGTGGCTCCAACACCCAGTATACTTGGTAGACTAGATGCTTAATATTTGTTGATTGATTGTTAAAAAACAAACAAAACACTCCAACTTTATTCAACAGAAGTTATATATTAGTTCAACTATTAAGAACCTGATGGTGGAGTTTTCTCTACTTTCTCTCTTGCTGTTCTCTATTTTCTTTGCTTTCATAATCTTATCTTCTTTCAAGGCTCAGCTCGGAAGTCTCCTCCCTCAGGAAGCTTTCCCAGATTCTCTCAGTTCCTAATGATTTCTCTCCTCTCATTACCTAATACTACTATTATCTAATGCCTAGTGCAAATATTTTCCTGGAGGAAAATCCTAACGGCTCCTCATATTGGTGCCAGACAGTGCAAACAGCAAATCATTTTGCTGGAGCCCCACCCCACCTACTAAGAACTCAGAATTGAAGCAATCCATCTGCTCATCTTCCCCATATGCACAGAGTAGGGCCAGTTTTGGCCACCATGCCAATGTCATTCTCACTTTAAAGGAAATCAGAAGATTAACTGGGTGAAAAATTAGACTAGTCATGTGATAAAGTGTGGGATATAAAAATTAGAACACATGCTCCCCTGGTAGCCTTGAAATGTCAAGGCCTATGGATAGGGGCTAGATCTGTGATTTAACTTATATAAGGAACCCCTGAAAGAGAAACATTTTCCAGTAATAAAGGTTGATACCTTCTCAACTCTTATAGTCCTACAATAGAAGATCTTTCATTTTTTCATTATGAATCTCTTAAGGCAATCTAATGAGGCTTTCCATAGAATAGAATAATCATGCATAGAATAGGGTTAGGTGTGTGCACTTTTTTTAAACCCTTACCTTCTGTCTTTGCACCAATACTAAGTATTGGTTCCATAGCAGAAGAGCCAGGCAATGGCCATTAAGTGACTTGTCGAGGGTCATAGAGTTAGGAAGTGTCTGAGGTCACATTTGAATCAAGGACTTCCCATCTACAAGTCTGACTCTCAATCCATTGAACTACTTAGCTGTCCCCAATATTTTTTGTTAAATAACAGTGTTTTAAATACTAAAACAAATACATAAAATTATGAAGGAATCTAAGGGTAAGGGAAGATAAAATGTAATTCATTTTCCAAGTTCATGAACCAATTTTCAAAAATCTATCCCATATCCCCTGATCCCTAGATTAAGAACATCTTGTGTAAAGGGAGTTACTCAGAGTACTGAGTGAGTGAATGATGAAAACAGAAAGCATTTTATATAGTGCTTTAAGGTTTGCAAAGCACTTTTATCTCATTTTGGTCCTCACAGTGCCCTGTTATTAGGAAATAGACTGAAATAGGTTAAGTGACTAGCCCAAGGTTACACAGCTCAATAACTATCTGAAGTCATATTCAAATTCATATCTATCTAACTACATATCAAACCCTCTGTCTTCTCTGAGAAGCTAAGTGATTTTTCCAAGGTCACATCAGCAAGATTTGGCAGAGGTGGGACTTGAATTCAGGCCTCCCTGGCTAATAGGCAATGAGAGCATAGATCCAGTGGAATATTGGAAGAAAAAGAATCCCTAGTTGCTCTATACTCTAATTCGCTGAGCAAAAAACAAGGCAGTCTCTAATGTTGGAAACTCTAGCAATAAAGATAATAAGGCATGAAACAAGTCATTCAGCGTATCATGGGAATGATTTCATTGCATAAAGTAATTGTTCACCTCAGAACCTGGCTAGATAATAGCATAGACTGGCTGTAGATCAATAAAACAATATAACTCCCCAGATGTCTAACTGGTCCATAGTAGAACTATAGTAGTGCCAGAAATTCTAGTTCTTTATTTTTCTTCTTTCATTCATGTTCTTTCTCCTTTTCCTTCTCTTTCCTCTTTTTTTAATCTGATATGAAAGATATATAGATAACTAAAAGAAATATGTTTAGAACCAAAAGCATCCCCTAATGGTTAAGTAGTTAAGGATATAAACAATTTTCAAAAGAAGAATTGCAAACTATTAATCGCCAGACACATGAAAAATTGTTGCAAATCACTAACAATCAGATAACTGCAAAGCAAAACAATTTGGAGGCTTCACCTCACATTCAGAAAATTAATGAAGATATCAAAATAATCAATGTTAGAGGGGTTGTAGAAAGATGGGAAAACTATTGGTGGAGCTGTATATTGCCATAGCCATTCTACAAAGCAATTTGTAATGGTGCTGAGAAAGTGACTAAAATATCCAAACCCTTTGTCTCAAGATCCCACTACTAGGTATCCATCCATCTATCAATTTATCTGTCTGTCTATCTGTCTGTCTGTCTGTCTGTCTGTTTATCCATCTATCTATCTGTCCATCTAGCTAGCTAAAGGTTGTTGATGAAAAGAAAGATCCTATAAATAGCGATAGATAGATAGATAGATAGATAGATAGATAGATAGATAGATAGATAGATATAAAGCACTTTTAAGGTAGCAAAGAACTGGAAACAAAGCAAATACCCACAGATCAGGGAATATCTGAAAATATTAGGTACATGAGTGAATACAGTGAAACACAGGAACATTTCTTTGAATTGATGCAAAGTGAAATAAGCAGAACCAGGAAAATAATATATTGTAAAATTTTTATTTTTCAGTCATTTTTCAGTTGTGTTAAGACTTTTCATGATACCATTTGGGATTTTCTTGGCAGAGATACTGAAACGCTTTGCCATTTCCTTCTCCAGTTCATTTTACAGATGAGGAAACAGAGGCAAACAAAATCAAGTGACTTGCCCAGGTTCACATCTAATAAGTATGTGAGGGCAGATTTGACCTTGAGAAGAGTTATCTTTCTGACATTGCACCACCTCTCAAACCTTAAAGATATTTATGAATGTGTGTACATATGCATAGATACACATATACATATATGTATATAACATACACACATGTGTATATACATGCTATATACAAGCGCTAAACCAATGTAGATTGGGGGGTGGGGGAGCAAGCAAAACTGAATGCTATCAAAATATAATGGCCAAAGCTTATTGGAAAGAAAAGATATGAGAATATACCACACTTTTATTTTACAGAGATTGCAGACTATATGCTATGGAGCACTGAATATCAATGTCAGATCTGGTTGGTTTTTCTCTCTCTTGGTTTTGCTGAAGCCTTCCTGTCACTTTTAAAATTCTTCATTCTAATGGATGGCAAAAGGAAAGGATGGATGTATTTGTTAACACAGCTGATACAAATATTATGATACTAATAAAATTCTTTTAAAAAATTTCCACACCTGGGGTTCCCTATACCTGAACATGACTACTCCCTAAATTCTTAGGGGGGGTCTACTGTTTGAATGAATAAATTTAATCACTCAGTAACTGCCTATTGAGTATCCCTTATATGTACAGTATTATACTAGGTTGGGATAGAAGCTCAATTCAAGGAAGTATGGTAGGTGTCCTCAAATTGAATGTAGTTAATTTGGACAGAATTTTATCAGGTGCTATAAGGGATTCAGAGAATGAGTATAATAAAATAATTCTCCATCTTAAGTATTTTAACATCTAGACACAAATCAAACTAGAGAAATAAGCACAAGCACCATAATCTCATTCAAATCATGCCATGTGGGAAAATGCTAAAGAGATGCAGAGTGAATGGGTGTCAAGTGGGCAAGGAAGGTTTATTTTGTTGTCTAACTCAGATCACTACCCAGATCCATTCCAAGGGAGTTTTGATAAGTTACAGAATGTTGGGTATGTTTGCCAGGATTTCCTGGTTTGCTAGTACGACCATTCCAGTAAACACAGAGTAATTATGTTCTATGGTAAATCACATTTATAGCACTGTTTAATTCCTTTAATAACCTACATTGGAAGGCTAATTGCTGGTGTATAATCTTAGCTACACTATAATGCCTATTGGCAAAATCCAAAGCAACTAAAATGTGCAATTGTTCTACTTGTCACAATTTCCCTGTCTCTTTTTTTGGGGGAAAAAAGGCACCACTTCTATGTAGTACTGATCTCATCCTTGCCCTTAAGGAACTTGCAATCTAGTTTATCTGTTTTAAATCAGAAAAAAAAAATCCAGGTCTTTTTTATTCCTTTGGTTTCTTAGAATCTCCTGTGAGGCACTGTGAGAAAAGGACCAGCATCCAAGTTCTGCTTCTGATATATTCTGACATATCTGTAAAGTCCCTTAACTCTTCCGTGCTCCAGACAACTCTCTGAGACTCTTAAATTACAGAGGTGTTGACCTGTAACAGTGGAAGAAATTCTATCTACTCCTAAAATCACAGGTCCAGTCCCTATACCATAGACTTCTCTAGCTTCAACTTAGTCATGTTTTTCTTCCTCTAAGTGTGAAACAAATTTCCCACTGGGAGCAACACGTGAAAGTGTGGACAAGGACAGTGTCCTGGGAAGAATTTTTGCCCAGTGAGAAAGCATAGAAGCTTAGAAAATGTCTTTTTCCTCAGAATATCATACTTGCAGACCATTTCGCTCCCTTTAAGAGAAGGGATCCGAGGACCTGGCTTGGTTATGCATGTTTTTGAAACGACAACACCAGCTGGAAAGGCCTTGGAGATGACCAAAGGAAAAGAAATCAATCCAGTAGGTCACCTTCCTCTCCTTGCCATCATGGTCCAGCCAGTCGCCCTGATTCCTTCATTAATACCTTGGAGCTGAGAACAATGGGCCTGCCATCAAGCACCACACAGTTTGAGATAAGAAAGGCTTAAGCAGATAATAATCGGTGCATTTAGCTGGATTTCAAACATTCAGCTGCTTAATCATTTCTTCCTCCCTGCATGCTGCCCCATCACACAGGGAATGTTTCGGATGCCTGGGCGCTTGGGACTACTAGAGAGGGGGAGTGAAGAGGGAGGGGGTAGGGAGGGAGAGAGAAGAGAGAGAGAGGGTGCCAAAGAGGGCAGGCCAAGGGGATTTCCCCTGCAATCCTTTTCCTGGGAAATGAAGACATGTCTTAATTGCCATTAGGGAAATAGGTTAAATACAGACTTGCTAAGCCGCTATGGACTGGCTAACAGATTAGGGCAGGGATGTCAGTATAAACATACTTATTTCTATTGTTTGGCAAACAGGGATTGTTCTTCCCCCCCACCCCCACCCCACCCCGATCCGATCCCCTTCTTGTCCTACCCTCTTTCCAAACTAGCTTACTTCAACATTTTAGTCATGTTTCATTGAACACATCAGGCGTGAAATGATGAGCTTGAATTTAATGACATTGGGTGACAGAAGGAAGCTAATTCCAGGTGGCCTATATTCCAACCCTTAGACATAAGGGGGGAAAAATACTGTGGGTGGCATCCTGGGAAGGCTGGACCTAGAAATAAATACTGGATTGCCTCATCTGTTGGTATAACATGTCAAAAACCATTAGGAGTAATAAAAAAAAATGGTCATAAAGGACAATCTTCACTTCCTATTGTTCTCCAAAAGGTGCAGCCAATTGTTCCCACTTGGAACTGAACGGAAACAAAGGCATCTGGAATTCATCTTTCCCTCTTGCCAACTGTCAAAGTACTTTGTACCACTCAGGCACTCTGACACTCCTTTACAGTAAGTTACAGCTACTTGGGTACAGGTCCTGGCTTTCAGCTGCAGCAACTCACAAAGACCATTAGCTAAGGAGAAAGAAGGGAGGGCACAATCTGAAATTATGGACAGAGGGACAAAAAAGCTCACAGAAAATTTTATTGTGGATCTATAACAGCATATAGGGTTTATGTATCCTATGTGGCACACTTGATGATGGTCCTGGGGTTAGGTAGAAATAAATTCAAATTGGACTCAAGACACTTTTTAACTTTGTGATTCTGGGTAAGTCACTCAACTTCTCTTTGCCTCAGTTTCCTCATCTGTAAAATAAGGATAATAATTGCACCTATCTTGAAAGGTTATTGTGTGAGAATCAAATGAGAAAAAAAATTTAAAACTCTTAGCACAGTTCCTGGCACTTAGTAAACACTATATAAACATCAATTATTATAATAATAAACCCAGTCTGACACTAGCTGCATGATCCTGGACAAATCAATTAAGGTCTGTCAGCCTCAATTTCCTCATCTGCAAAAGAGGGATAATAACAGCACCTATCTCTCAGGGTTGTTTTGAAAATTAAATGATTGATATATATACATATATATTTTTTTATCATGACAGTTCTACTTTTGAAAATTAAAAAGAATTAAAACAATACTTTTCAAGCTCTTAGCACCATACCTGGCTTGCTTCTTCCTTCCCTTTCCCTAAATTGTTAGTGTTTTAAAAGGTCTTTGTATTTTCCACTGGTGCTTAACACAGCTTGATAAATAATAGGTGGTCCATACATAGAAAATGTTTTGAATTTTGATCAATTAAAAAGTGTATTAAATGTAATAGACACTAAATCTGGGGTTTCATTAGTAGTGGGAACTCACTGATGAATAAATTCCTTCCATCAGTGCAGAGCCAGACCTCTGCAATTTCTTGTCTTAGATGCCTAGAGGACAGAGAGGTTTAATTGATAGCCAATCTGTGTCAAAATAGGGGGCTTGATGGATTGAAACAGCCCCCCCTTCTTGGCTGCAAGGCTATACAACATTGCCTCTCCAAATACATAATATTTTCATTGCCCCTTTAACATAAAAGAGAGATTTAAATGAAAGGGCTCTGACCAGACCACTGGAATATTGTCTTTAATTCTGGGTACCCAAAGAAAGGCCTCTAGACAGAGCACACCTTCTGTCTCACTTATGGGGGGGGGTGACTAGGATGGTGAAGGGCCTTTAAGATATGATATATAAATACCAAAGAAAAGAACTGTGGATCCTTAGCTTGGAAGAGAAAAGATTTAGGAGGGTCATGGTACCTCTGTTCCAGCATTTGAAAGACTCATCTTCTCCATGATGGGGAAGATGGATTAGGTTTATTCTGCTTGATCACAAAGGCCACAAAGAATTGGGAGTAACAGGTTGAAATTCCAGAGAAGAAGATTTGATTCTCCTGTCAAGAAAACTGTCTTCAAAATTAGAGCTATTCACAAGT
The DNA here is from genome assembly GCF_027887165.1 of Monodelphis domestica. Lineage (NCBI taxonomy): Eukaryota > Metazoa > Chordata > Mammalia > Didelphimorphia > Didelphidae > Monodelphis > Monodelphis domestica. The sequence goes on along the minus strand of NC_077228.1, from coordinate 370,126,535 downwards.
GAAATGGGCTGCCTGAATAGTCAGAGAAATAGGCTCGAAGATCCAGAGAGGGAAAGTCATCTGGTTTGATCTCCATTTTCCAGATGAGAAAACTGAAACCTGGGGGGTTATGTGACTTGTCCAGGTAGTTGGTTCTGCCTTATAAGAATTCTTCAAGCAAACCAAGGATGGACATCCAAGACTAGATCTTGGGGGGGGGGTGTCTTTGTGCCTCCTGATATTCTATGATTTTTGCCAGATACAAATTTAGAAATATATACTTTTAAAGTACTGTTTTAATATCAACTTCAACTTTAAAAACAGAATCCCAAGTAGTTTCATAAAAGCAATCTCCAAAAGCTTATCTCCCTACAGTTGATAAGTGGCCATATGGCTTAATGAAAATGCTTTGGCTAACACACCAGGGATTGCTTGGGTGGATACTATGCCCATATGCTTACAGTTTCTAATTTTGGAGCCTATTTCAGTCAATCAATCAAACATTTATTAAGTGCTTATGGTGTGCTAAGCACTGGGGAGACAAATATAAATAATGAAAAAATGTTTACTCTCAAGGAGCTTTCATTCATGAATTTTGAGATAGTATATTCAATTTATAATGTTCTTTAAAAAAAAAACCTACCTTCTGTCTTAAAATATTGCTTCTAAGGCAAAAGAATAGTGGGGACTAGGTAATTGGAGTTGTGACTTTTCCAGGGTCACAAAACTAGGAAGTGTTTGGAGACCACATCTGAACCCAGAACCTCCTATTTCAAGGTTGGCTCTCTTCCACTAAGCCACCTAGTTGCCCCTTGTTTAAAAAAATATATATATATGTGTATACATACACATATAAATTATACTTGATATTGATTCTAAAACAGAAAGTAAAGTTTTTTTATACATTTTATATATTCTTATATATTATAAATCATATATTTTATAATAGATTTATATTCTTATATATAAAATTTTATATTTTATCTATTTTCTTGTATGTAAATTATATATTTTATTTATTTACATATATATAAAACACCTTTATTTTCTGTCTTAAAAGATACTAAATATCAATTCCAAGGCAGAAGAGTGGTAAGGAGTAGGCAATTAAGGTTAAGTGACTTGCCCAAGTTCACACAATTGGGAAGTATTTGAGGCCACATTTGACCTGGGACTTCAGGTCCTTAGGTCTGGCTCTCCATCCACAGCGCAACCTAGTCTTCCGAGTTAGTCATTTTTTGGTTTTTTTTCCCTCCCAGAACTCTACAGTTTTGCATATAAAAGGTACTTTAAGAGGAGCTAAAACTCTTTTTTAGAAGCTTTTAGCTTTCTTTTAATTCCATTCAATTAACATTTATTAAGCACCAAGAATATGCTAAGCGTTTGAAGAGAAAAAGAACAAAAGAAACAAAGTCACTGCCCTCAAGGACTTTATAAGCTAGTTTGCTGATCAGTCCCATCTGAAGCTACAGGATCCCATTTGGGGTTTTCTGGGCAAAGTTCCTGGAGTGATTTGCCATTTCCTTCTTGGGCTCATTTTACAGATGAGGAAACTGAGGCAAACAATTAAATAACTTGCCCAGGGCCAGACAACTAGCTGCTGTTATTATGTGCCCAGCCATGAACTATGTCCAGGAGATCCAAAAAAAAGGCAAAGTAAGTCCCTGCCTTAAGGAGCTTGCTTAGTCCTTCTGGGGGAGACATGCCCCAAATAGGTACATACAATGCATTCACTGGAGAAATAATATAGCATAACAGAGTGCTGGGCCAGAAGCTATGTGGGCTGGCCCAAATACTACTACCAGACACTAGCAGTATGACTTTTTAAAAAAGTTTACTTTTTGATGAATTTCCTCATCTGCAAAATAGGGACTACCCCAGCCCACCCCCCCATCAGGCCATTGTGGAAGTCAAAAAAGACATGTAAAATACTTGGCAAACCTTTAAAGCATTGTGAAAATTGTAAGCTTATTGTTATTTCCTCAGAAACTGATAAAAGAATCTCCTAAAACCAGATACATGCTTTAGTTATTAGAGGTTTCAAAACAGAACGTATAAAAGTCAGTTTCTAGATTCTCTTTTGTTCAAGGATTTTTGAACACAATTAAAAAAAAAATTCAGGTTCCTAAGATTCATTCAAACCAAAGTAAGACAAGAAGTAAGAAAGTACAGGATTTGCTGGAATTAGCTTATCATTATTAACTTTCAATGGCAACATTTACACCTCAGAAATAGACAACATCTACAAATCAGGGCTTGATTTATTATTTTGTTGATTATCTAAACTTAAGAAAATGATGACAAAAATGTTGATAATGCAGATTAAAAGGAAGCATGTGATCTTCTATTTTTCCCTCAGGAGAGCCAGTTGTTAAATGTTAACAATAAATTACTGTCATTTATGTATGGTAATGACAAAGCCACTGGACTGAGGTTCAGGAAAATAGATTCAACTTATGGCTTGGTTAAGTCATTTAACACTGTGGGTGCTTCAGTTTCTTCATGTGATAAAATGGAGGTAATAAGAGGGCAGCTCGGTGGCCCAGTGGATTGAGAGCCAGGCCTAGAGACAGGAAGGTCAAATCTAGCCTCAGACGTGTCCTAGCTCAGTGACCCTGGGCAACTCATTTAATTCCCATTTCTTAGTCCTTGTTCTTCTGCCTTGGAACCAATCCACAGTAGTGATTCTAAGGTAACAAAGTAGGGTTGTTTTTTTAATGCAGGTGATAGTTTTTTCTGGAAGCAACCATCTAATCATAGTCCTTTATTTTTCAGATAAGGAAACTGAGGACTCCAATGGTGGTGGTCACTTAGGTGAATTAAATGGCAAAGCTGGGATTCAAACTCAGTCCTTAGACTCCAAATATTCTCTATATCCTGCTGTCTCTGGAAGGAAAATTTTATACCTTTGTGTTGATGAAGAATTAAGACAATGAGAATTACCATATATTTGCCAAGAATCTACCTTGGGCTGAAGTAGCTTATTTTACAATAATAAAAATATATTGTGTTGGTAAATAAATTTGCAAATTCCTTCACAAAAGGCCTATTTAATGGAATTATGAAGAGTGAAACAGTAGAATCAAGAGTACATTCCAAGGGGGCAGCTGGGTAGCTCAGTGGATTGAGAGCCAGTCTTAGAGATGGGAGGTCCTGGGTTCAAATATGACCTCAGACACTTCCCAGCTGTGTGGCCCTGGGCAAGTTACTTAACCCCCATTGCTTAGCCCTTACTGCTCTTCTGCCTTGGAACCAATACATAGTGTTGATTCCAAGAGTTTAAAAAAAAAGAAAAGAAAAGAGTACATTACATACAGCATCAGAAAAAGTCCGGTGAATGACATATATGTCCTACCCTCTAGAAGACCTAATAAATTAGAAACAAGCAAGACAATTTTATATATATGCACACACACATATCAAATGATGCCTTCCCTAGGGCAGGCTGGGGAGTGAGTGCAAGAGATATGTGGGAATTTAAATTTTACAAACTCCCAGTCAACCCTGCATATCTATACTGTTACCTTATTTCCTTCCCAAAATCTCTCCTAACAAATGAAACAAATCAATAAATAATTATTAAAAATGGGGGTGCTCATTCATTCAAAGCAAACTGTAATCCCTCCCAGCCTTGGTATGTCAGCCATCTTCTTAACTTGCCATGCGTGGTTTAAAGAAAAATTCACTGCCTACCTTCTGGTGTTTCCAAACTTACTTAGATGGACTAAGGCAAAAGCAGACTTCAAACCTTTCTAAACCAGAAAGATCTGAGTAGCCTTTGAGAATTTTGCTTCCATGAATGAATCCGACAGTAAGAGTAGTTATTTTGGTGGCCACCTATTCTTCAAATGGGAAATCTTCTACCCCACTCATGATTATATCAGTATCAACAGTTTTTCCTAGTTTAGTTATTCTGTGATCTTGGATCTTAAACTTTTCTAAAAACAATCAAGATATAATCATATAAGCATTTTGTGTAAATAGTTCTGAAAGAACGCATTTCTAAAATCATGCAGCAGGCATATAGTGTTCTGACACTTCTCTCTTTTCTCCATTATGTAAAGTTGTGGTTCAAACACACCCATATAATCTGATTTTGCTCAATGCTTGACAATCTGTAGAGATACCAGTACAGTAGAGATGTCTGATTCTTGAGGAACTTTGGAAATATTTGGATTCTTAAGAAACTATAGTCATATCTGATGAACATTTTTGTATCTTTAGTATAAGTTTTGGGGTCTATAAGGAGGCCACTCACAAGGTTCAGGGACTTTGGCTGCCAAGTAGAGTCTGGCTTTATTGTGAGACCAGCCCTCTCTCAATAAATCTATTTCTTTTTGGCTTGGAGACTTTGTTTTACTTTTGGGTGTCTCTGCTAATAAATTTTCATCACAATTCTAGATACAAAATGGCAAAAGATGAATATCTAGAGATCATATACAATGTAATTTTAGTGGGGACAATGGCAATGAAAAATGACTGTTGGGTATATATATTTTAAAAACAGGATGTTTTTAATATTTAGAAAGTATGAACAAAAGGAGACCTACCACTACTTTTGGATGAAAGTCTAGAGATTGCTACATAATGTCTATCTGGGACCTTTAAAAAGTACAGTATGCATGTGTTTAATTCTTGAGCAATTATGTATCTTTCTGGCTCTCTTGGGAAATTATACAGACCTTTCCCAATACAATCAGATGGCCTATCTTCTAAGTTTTAGACACATAACGAGTTGGATTGGGGGTGGCGGGGAAGCGATTCAGGGTGTTTCAATTCTCGGAAAGAACCAATGCAGATCTGCAACTTATTTCTGATCTCAGAGAGTTAAGTGATGGGCCCCCTCATCCCAGTTCTGAGATTCTGACTCGAACTCAGATCTTCCAGATCCTGAAGCCAATCCTATCAATTATCTCAATGAAGATTAAATGTGATAATTTTTCTCCGAAAGACAGGATGTTTCTAATACTTAGAAAGTATGAACAAAATGAAAGCCAATTCACCACAACTTTCGGATGAAAGACTAGATATTGCTACATAATGTTTATATGGTACCTTTAAAAAGAGAGAAAAAAACCAGATTTCCCATATGCTCTTCCAACTTTCATCCTCCCTCCCCTGGCTAATTTACATAGAGGACTGGGCATTTTACAACTGTATTCCCTGAGTAGTAGTGCTCTAGCAGACCTCTTCTTTGAGCCAAAATTTCCCTTTGAAGTTTGCCCTCCCATAAGCGCTTTGGTGTAGGTACTGATCTCATGAGCAGGGCTCCGGGACTACGCGGGCCTGCCTGTCTGTCGTATACAGTTGTTTCATGTGGCCAGTGATTTACAATCTTAATTAATGCTCAAAAGAAGAAGAGCACATCTTTGGTGGAGCTTTTCCCCCTTTCTTTTGACAAAAACAGGACTCGAGGGGTTTCTGAGGACATTGTGCAGGATGGTCTTGCCAAGGGAATGAAGCACACGGAATCTTTTTTCCTTTATAACCTTTGCCATAAATCAGTTGGCACTCCGTTTGCACAAGTGCAGCGATTAATGCCCTGTCCCCTCCCCCAGCACTTCTCGAATTTAAAACAAAGTAGGAATAAACTAAGGCTGAACAGAGCCAGCTGCCCCAGTAAATCAGTTTAATGAGAAAGAATAACTCCTAGAGTCTATTGTTGTTGTTTTAAAATAAGGTGTGTGTGGGGAGAAAAAGGGGGAGAGAAAGAGATGAGAGCTTTTGAGGGGGGCGGGAGGTGATGTTTAAGCACTCATAGGTCTTCTGTGAAAACAGGATTTCTCTGTATATTCTCAATCCCATTGGCTGTAATTCCCGGCTGTGACTCCTTTAGGCTCAGTAGTATTTCCTGTTTGTGGTTTCCCTGTTCTTAGTTTCCCACAAATTGGGAAGGGGGGGCACAGGGAGTAGTTTTTCTGTTTATTTCTTTTCATCTGTGATTTTCTTGATCTGCACTCATTCTTGCTCTGTTCCTTCCCCTCCACCACCATAACAGCTTCAAATGGACAAATGTTTTTTAAATGGCAGAAAAAGTAAATAGCATTATTTTCAAGGGCCGCTGGTTATTTGAGCATCCCCATCTGGTGCTAGACAACCAAATGCCAACCAACAGACATTACTAGATTACATTTATCATCAACAAGGCAGGAAATTTATCCCCCTCTTTTTGCTTCTACCATATCAGTTAAAAACAAAAACAGAAATATTTACTTTCCCACTCTGGAAAATCAAACATTCAAATCTGATTTTTGTTTATATTTAAAATGCTGTATCTTTTCTTTTATTTACTTTACTTTTTCTTAGACTGGGTCTCCCAGTCTCAGCCAGGCTGGAAGAAAGTCAGCTGAGGCAGCTAGGTAAGCACAGTGGATAGAGAACATCCAGCCTGGAGTCAGGAAGACCTAGGTTCAAATTTGATCTCAGATAATTCCTAGCTGTGTAATCCCGAACAAGTCACTTAACCTATATTGCTTAATCACTCTTCTATCTTAGAAATGATACTAAGACTGAAGGTGAGAGAGAGAGAGAGAGAGAGAGAGAGAGAGAGAGAGAGAGAGAGAGAGAGAGAGAGAGAGAGAGAGAGAGAGAGAGAGAAAGAGAGAGAGAGAGAAAGAGAAAGAGAGATAGAGAGAGAGAGAGATTTAGCCATTCACTGGCCTGAAGCTTCTATCCATCCCATTTTGGTGGGTTTGCCTCTTGTTAGGCAGCCTGGTCTCCTTTCTCCCTTCATCATATTATCGAGGGACTTAGTGGACTTAACAGGAAGGTCCAGAATTCCAGGACTCAAGGTAGTATCTACCATCATCCTCTGTCCCAGTAGCAAGGATTACAGGTGTGCCTCACCACACCCAGAAAAAAACTGATATTTCCAAAGAAGGATGTCTTCTTTGATTGATGACACATATCTTTGATGTTATCTGACCAAAGAGAATTATGCCATTATAGAAATATCCATTAATCTGATTCTGGGTTATATTAACCCTAACCCTATATATCAAGGGTCCCCAAACTATGGCCCACAGGCCACATGCAGCCCCCTGAGCCATTTATCCAGTCCCCACCACACTTCCAGAAGGGGCACCTCTTTCATCGGTGATTAGTGAGATAAGCACTGTATGTGGTACAGTCGTGTCACTCATGTACAGAACTACTTCCGGTGACAATCCTTTGCATGGTGCCTGGTTCTGAGAGTAATTGAATGAGAACAAGGCGCAGCACAAAGGATTATGTGGCTGCACAATGGGAGACATCAGAATGGTGAGCAGGGATCTGGGGGAGGGGATTCCACACTGTGTATACTGCTGCCTGGTATAGTGGTGGCAGTAATGGGCCTGTGCAAGCTGTGACAGGTCCATCACAGCTAGCACTGCAGCCTCCACTATCCCAGACAGCGGTATACAGATTTGTTCATAGTTGGGTTTTTTTTAGTTCATCCCTCCAACAATCTAAAGGACAGTGAATTGGCCCCCTGTGTAAAATGTTTGGGGACCCCTGAGCTATATCTCCTAGTTTTGTGTTATCACCAGATTTGACAAGTGTGCCATTCGTGCATTTATTCAAAGGCATGAGAATTTAATCTTGATAGTTTAAACAGCACAGGTTCTGAGTCAGATCCCAGGAGAACTCCATTAGAAACCACCTTCCAAGTTGATCACATAGAATCATAAATTTAGAGATGGAAGAGACCTAGATATTACTAAATCCAACTCGTTCATTTTATAGATGAAGAAATTGAAGAATAAATGCCAGAGGGGCTTGTAGAAAAACAGGAATACCAGAGCACTACTGATAGTTATGAACTGCTGTAGCCAGTCATGAAAGCAATTTGAAACTGTACCCCCAAAGTTCCTAAACCCTGCATAGGCTTTAACCCAGTAATACCATTTTAAAGTAATCCTATACCTCAAAGAGATCAAAGAAAGAGAAATATTCTGTCTCTCTTTTGGGGATGGCAAAGAACAAGAAAATAAAGCTTTGCCCATAACTGAAGAATGACTGAAAACAATGGTAGTATATGAAGGGAATGGGATAAATTGTAATGGAGGAGGCAGTTTCAGGAAACCTGAGAAGATGAGTATGAACAGATACAGACCAATGCAAGTAGAACCTGGACAACAATTTATTTGGTAGCAGCATTGTAACAACAAACTACTTTGAAAGGCCTAAGAACTCTGATCCATGCTATGACCAACCATAATTCAAGAGGACTCATGATGAAACATGCTACCCACCTCCTGACACAAAGACGATGGACTCAGGGTACGGATTGCGACATGTGTTTTCGATGTGGCCAATGCCAGGAATTTATTTTGCTCAACTATGCATATTTCTTATAAAATTTTGCTTTTCTTTCTTTTTCAATGGGGAAAGGGTGTAATATGAGAAGAAGGGGGAGGGGGGAAGAAATGGAGATCCAGCAAAATGATTTGCCCAGAGCCACACAGCTAGTAAATGTCTCAGGTGGGATTTTAACACAGGTCCTTTTCTTGACTCCAGGTGCACTTTGCCCATTACACCATCCTGTCTTTCCTCAAAGCATTAATCATTACTCTGTAAGACTAGCTATTCAACCAGTTCTGAATTTACCTAAATATGCCATCATCTAGCCCACATCTTGGTCTTCTCATTTTTACAACTGTAACTTGGATAATTAAACATTATAGACCCAGATTTTTACATAGGTTTCTTAGGAAAGTAAAATACATAGGTGTGCCAAGCTGAGATTACTCAGACTATCACGTCACTGTCATCTCAGTTATGCTGTGCATCTTAAAGCAACAGCTTTGTCAGGCACCAACCAGGAAGTTTTTCTTTATGTAGCTGCCTTTCGACTGAGTCTTCATAAAAATGCCATTTTACCTGGAAAACAAGTCTTTAATTGGCAGTGTGATTCAGTTGACAGAGCACTGTCTTTGGAGCCAAAGGATCCGAGTTGCAATGCCACCTCTGCTACCTCTCTGGGTGACCTTGAGTAAGTTATTTTACCACTCTCTCAATTTCCTTCATAAAAGGAAAGAGTTTGACCACTTGATCTCTAACCCTTCTGGTTCTGAAGCCTTTAATCTCTTAAGAGAAACTGTCCAAAAGACAGTCCTGGATTCACATTAATGTTTTTCTATAAATACTACTTACATTTCAAAAAACCATAACAAAAACATTTTAGGGAAGGACAAAACTTTTAACCTCCATAGTGTATGGGGCTCCTAGTGAGGAGCTCCCTTTTTAGGGGAGATGGGAAGGGAAGGAAAAGAAATAAGGATTCATATACCAGACACTGTGCTAAGTACTTTACAAATATTATTTGATCCTCACAACAACTCTGGGAAGTAGGTACTATTATTATTCTCATTTTATAGTTGAGGAAACTAAGGCAGACAGAGGTGAAGTAATTTGTCCAAGGTCACACAACTAGTATCTGGAATCACATTTGATCTCAAGATTCTTCCTGACTGCAGACTCAGTGCTCTATCCAAGGTATCACTTAGCTACCTGTTTCTGTATTTACCAAAACAGATTGGCATCAACTCTACAACTCAGTCTTAGACTAAAACATAAAAGCCAGAATAGTGTATTTCTCTTCACTTTAATATATTCCTTGCCCAAGACAACTTACAGCACTTGGCCTATTAGAGTGTAAACTTGTTTGGGGCAAGAATTATTTCATTTATTGTATTTTTATCCCCAACATTTAGTACAAGGCAGAGAGCTACATGGCCCAATGAATCGGAATGTGTTGGACCTAAAGTCAGGAAAACCATTCAAATCTGGCCTCAGATACTTCCTAGCTATAAATGCTCATCTCTTTCCTTCCTCAAAGTACTTAATAAGTAATTAATTAGTTAATTGGTTCCTTCAGATACAACCATTACCTTTTTAAATGAAGAAAACCTTTTTTTAAAAAAATGAAATAAAAAAGAACTTCTTCACAAAATGCCATTAGTCTACACTGTTTCCATAAGTATACATCTTAATCTCTCCACACCCTCACAGCCTGTTTTTCTCCAACTGTTGTTGAAAAAAAAATCATTTCCTGGTGGCTAACTTGTAAATTTATTAACAAATTTATGTAATTATAATTTTGTGTTTAACTCTGTATTTATCTTCTGTCAAAATGATTTGATGAGAAGTAGAAATGACAAAAAACACAGAAAGAGAACAACTGGGCCCTGGTCCAGGCCGTGACACTTTTTCACTTGACCTTGAGCAATCCACAGCCTCACCTGTAAAGAGAATAACCTTGAAGATTAATAACCTGCCAAGATTCTAGGGATCTCATTCTAGGGTATAGTCTATATTTTAACCAAAGCATCAACAAGGCCATGTTTCTAACTTCATCAGACTTTAGTAAGGCCAGTGCTGCTGGGTGGTAGGGCTGGACCAACTGCCCAAGCCTGACCACAGAGAGCTAAATGTATCTAAAGATGTGTGAATTCCTTCTATGCTCAGGGTCAACCCAATGCTGGATGTGACTGGGCTAGAGCTCACACCCAAATAGGGCCAATCTAGCAAAGGGTTGATGGGGTATTAAATCTTTCAAGTTAGGGCCATGTATGGGGGAGGGCTTGCTGGCACTGGCATCATGTAGAGGTGGAGCATGTGCCCACTCAAATGTTCATGTGGACTATTTGTGCCTGATCCATGGTATAGCCTTCTAAGCTCATACTGGTCTAATCTTTTCATACACTGATCCCAACACAGAGATACCATTTTGGTCCTCTTCAAGTCAAAAAGCCAACCAACCAACCCTTTGGTGACATTGCCATCAGTTGAGGCAGGATGCACCTGGGACACAGGCAAGTCCTTCAGTGGGTCTAGTAACCTCTTTTCTCTACACTCAGAGGAAACTTAGGCTAGAGAGTCCTCTTGAATACCACCTGTACAACCACTTGGAGGAGGTTCTTTCCCATTACTTCAGACTGCCCACATCAGCCTGACAGATTCCTTCCCTCTCCTGGCCAGGCTAGGTCCTACCACCACAAGACCACAGTACCAAGTTGAGGGCAAGGTCCAGAAAGCCTTCTATGTTGGAGCCATGTTATGGAAGAAGTATTCTGGAAGTATGAGGTATCATGATGACCAGCTCCTTTCCAGTTTCAATGATCATATTCTTCCTCTTTTTTGGGACCTCATCTGGCTTACACTGCATGAGGGGGTTCAGTGAGTTCAACAGCTGTTGTGATATCCTCCCAGGCTTGATGCTCATTCATCATGTTGCAATAGCAGCCATTCTTCGGGATGAAAAAGTCCTTCCTCATACTGAACTCTTCCAAGATCTCAGTCTTCTCTTTCTCAGACAATTTTGGCCTGTATGTCATCGTGGTAATACTGGGCTTCTCAGCATCTTTCATGGGCTGAGGCTTAGTTGTTATGACCAGGAGATGAAGTCCTCCCTGATCCTTCTTCCCTATCTCTTCTTAAGCCTATTTTCTACATGCCCACCCCAGAGTCACCAAAATTCCAATGACTTTTGTACCATTAAAGTTTCCTTGGCGTTGAGATTTGGGGAAGCAGGTGGTTACTCCTCCTCCTCCACCACCACCACCACCACCACCACCACCACCACCACCAGCTTCCTGCTTCTTGTCTCTAGGAGGGAAGGGATGAGGGTCAGAAGACTTGTGACTGAATCCAACATCAGATACCTGCTAGCTATGGGATCCTAGGGTAAGTCTCTTCCCTATTGTTTGTGCCTTTGTCTCCCCAATTGTAAAATGGGGACCATTACCACACCAACTCCCAAAGCGGTAAATAAAGATAAAAAATTACTATAATGATGGCAGCTAAGTACAAAAAGAAATGCTCCTACAGGTCTTCCCTCAGGGAGGATGTTGCCTTCCTATGCTCTCCCAACCCACCTGAAGTGAAACTCCAGTTATTACATTCACTTCTGCATGATTTGTTTAATAAAACACAACAAACACATGGTATAAAAGTTAACAGATTCACCCACACAAATTCATGCAGTTTTGGAAGCTGCCAAATGGCAAAATAATTTTTTTGCCATCATCTTCAGTCTTAGAATTGATACCAAGTATTGGATCCAACACAGAAGAGCCATAAAGGCTAGGCAATCAGAGTAAAGTGACTTGTTCAGGGTCACACAGCTAGTAAGTATCTGAGGCCAGATTTGAACCCAGGTCCTCCTGGCTCCTGGCCTGGCACTGTGCTACCTAGCAACCCTAAAAAGTAACTTCTAATGTGGACTTCTAGGCAGTTTAAGTGTCCCAAACATGAGGAATAAATCTTTTATTTTCTTTGTTAAGAACAAATTGACAGATTTGACATTAAAATATAAAAGCTGAGGAGCAGCTAGATGGCTCAGTGGGTAGTGAACCAGGTCCGAATGATGGGAGATCCTCAGTTCAAATGTGACCTCAGATACTTCCTAGATGTGTGGCCCTGGGCAAATCATTTAACCCTCCCATAGCCTAGCCCTTGCCATTCTTCTGTCTTGGAACCAATACACATTATTGATTCTAAGACGTTAGGTAAGAGCTTAAAATATATATTTGTTCTATTATTATGTTATTATTAATCAATACAATATTATTAGTAATATATCATATAAATATTATAATATAATAATACTATTCTATCTATATATAAAAGGCTAAAATAAGATGCTTTCTTTAATTACTCTCAAGAATAGGTAAAAGTATCAGGAAGCCTTATATCTAAGCTTTTATTACCTTTGGTAGTAAGGAAGGAGGGGAGGGAAAGAGGAAGAACCACTCTCTCCCTGCTGGGAGGGTGTAGATCTCAGAGGTATTCAATTTAATTTCAAGTCAACAAACAACTGTTAAACCATATTGTATTCAGAGTCAGGTAACAGAGGAAGACGGAAGCTGGGGAATCAGGGCAGTCCTTCAGGATTTTACTGTCTAGTAGGGAGATAGATGCATGTGTATCTATCAGTGTTTGTGTAAGATGGAGAGGGCAGGAAGAGAGCAGGAACTTGGGTGTGGGATAGATAACCCCGTGAAGTAAGGCTGGAAAAATAAGTTAGACTCAGAATACGGAGGGCCTGAAGCAATCAATCAATCAATCAGTCAACACACATTTATTAAATGCTTCCTTTGATATTTTTTGTACTTCTAGGTTAATATCCCCAGAGTTTCCTTAGCACAGTACTTGGCACGTATTAAGCACTTAATAGGTGGGGGTTTTTTCATCCATTTATTTAATAAGGAACTTATCACAGTCTCCTGGAATGGGAGGGGGTGGTGGAAATAAGAATACAAGTAAATAAAATCCAGGTTAGAAACTTTGGGCAAAGGAGAGAGCCCTAGGGAAATTTAAGGAAGAAAAGGATGCTTCCAGGTGGGTGGATCAGATCAGGAAAGACTTCCCATAGGAGGTGCAATTTGAGCTGAGCTTTTAAGGAAAGAAAAGGATTTGGACTGGCAGGGATGAGGAAGGAGAAAATTCGAGGCATGGGGGATGTCAATGAAAAGGTGGGGCAGCCAGAGACTTCATGGTGAGTAAGTCCAGTCAATAGTCTAGTTTGACTAGAATGGAGAGCATGTAAAAGGCAGTGAGTGAAATAATCCTTGGGGGCTGTGGATCCCTGAGGAAAGAGTGGGTGGCAAGGCAGGACAGGAAGTGAAGGCAGGGTATCATTTCTAACAATTTAGCAAGGGAGTGGGGGAGAGAAGAAAAACAGGAGAGAGTTCCAGGGGGTAGCTAACTGGTCAAGGGAAGATTTCTGTTCTTTTCCTTTTTTTTTAAATGGAAATGTCTGAGCATATTTGTTAATGGAAAGTAACTAAGCCAAGGAGATAGAGAGATATTGCAGATAAGAGGGCTGGGGAATAATCAACAAATTCCAGAGAGAGGATAGGAAAGGGCAAAAGAGGAGGGATAGTCATGGAGATAGGGTAGGGAAGAGCTATGGAGTCCTATAAGAATAGGGGAAGAGAGAAGGAATAAAAGCAAAAAAGGTTTGAGATGAGGAAAAAGGAACATCTGGGAGCTTGCAGAGGGTGACACTTTCCCCCCCTAAAACATAAGACACCAGGTTATCACAGACTGAGAAGGAGATGGGACTGATGTTAGGATCTAAGAAGAAGGTTTCCAACCCAGCATAAGCCAGGTCTTTTTGATGCTGGTTGAGTTGTTTCAGTTGTGTCTGACTCTTCATGACCCCATTCATGATTTTCTTGGCAAAGATACTGGAGGGGTTTGCCATTTCCTTCTCCAGCTCATTTGGCAGATGAGGAAATGGAGGCAAACAGGATTAAATGTCTAGCCCAGGGTCATACAGCTAGTAAGCTATTTGGGGTTTCCTTGGCAAAATTCCTGAAGTGGTTTGCCACTTCCTTCTTAGTTCATTTGGCAGATGAGAAAATGGAGGCAGGGTAACACAACTAGTAAGCTATTTACGGTTCTCTTGGCAAAGAATCTGGAGTGGTTTGACATTTCCTTCTCCTGCTCATTTTACAGATGAAGAAACTGAGGCAAACAGGATTAAGTGACTTGCCCAGGGTCACCCAACTAGTAGGCTTTTGGCATTTTCTTGGCAAATATTCTGGATCAGTTTGTCATTTCCTTCTCCAGCTTATTTTACAGATAAGGAAACTGAGGCAAACAGGATACAATGATTTGCCATGGGTTCCACAGTTAGTAAGTATCTGAGGCCAGATATGAATTCAGGAAGTCTTCTCAACTCCAGGCCAGGTATTCTTCCTACTTTGAACATCCAAAGGTATCTGGTAAGAATAATTCATTCAATAACAACATGGAAAAACAAACTTTGAAAGACTTAAGAACGATCAAGGAAAAGAACAACTATAAATTCTAGAGGACTGATGAAGCACTCTACCCACCTCCGGATAGAGGTGATGGTGATGAACTCAAGTACAAAATGAGACATATATTTCTACACATGGCCAGTGTATGAACTTTTTTTCTTTGACTATATGTAGTAGTTACAAATATTTTGTTTTCCTTCCTTACTTCAAATGGGGGCGAGTAGAAGAGTAAGGGCTGGTATTTACCCCCACCTCCAGATGAAAAGAGAATAGAAGGAAGTCCAGGAGGAATCATAAACAAGTAGGACAGCTTTGAAAGTTACATGTTGAATTTATTATATACTTAAAAAGAAAAGGAAGTTCTACGTAGTAAAGATTACACAGTTTCATATATGTTCTTTCCTGTTATATAATTTATATGGATAAACTAATTTATTTGGAATTTGTTAAATTCAGAAAATTTTAAAGCCGTGTTCTAGATTAGGGTATTTTATAGATAAGGTATATAATACTGGTCCTTAAATAGTTTCCAGTCAGGTCTACTGGAGGATAAATGAATAGACATAGGAAATAAACCTAGTCCATGATAATGGAGAAAAGTTCAACCCCTCCATTTCCCTATCAAGAAAATTTAAAAATGCCTAAGGGAAGTGAAGTCAAATCAGAGTTTATCTAAAATCAACACAATTTAAAAGAATATCAGAAAATAGAAGTTGGCTTCCAGAATACTTGGGCTGCTTAGTAAGGGTCATAATCACAAAAAGAACAATAGCAAAGGCTTTAGTCACTGAAAAGCTGCTCAGGCTATTCTCTCAACACTTATTGACCCTTAGTTTAGATATGTTTCTAACAGATATGGCTATCTAGTTTCTAGCCACAGGATATTAGAAGTAGCAAACAATAATAGTTAAAAGAGGGAAAATAGGGATCCTGGTTCTGTAGACAAGCCCACTGACAGATGAAACAGGAGGAATAGTCAAAGAGTAAGGAACCAGACAGTAAAACTAGAAAGCAGACACAATAATACTCATGTCGAGCAAATATCCATTATGAACCTCAATAATTCCTAAGAGGACTATTATACAATATTAGAAGACACTGATACTAATAATGTTGTCTCTGGGTTGTTAGGAAAAGGATAAGACTTAATTCAGTATACCTTGTTTAGGACAGTTGTTGACCATAGATGGCATTGTGGATGAGTTGGCAGGGGAGGATGGAGTCAGGAAAACTCATCTTCCTGGGTTCAAACCCAGCCTCAGACACTTAATAGCTGTGTGACCCCTGAACAACTCATTTAACTCTGTTACCCTCACCCCCAGTTTCTTCATCTATCAAATGAGCTGGAGAAGAAAATGGCAACCCATTCCAGTGTCATTGCCAAGAAAACCCCAAATGGGGTCACAAAGAGTCAGGCACGATTGAAAAGAACTGAACAACAAATACCTTGTTTACAAAGACAAGAATGTGTGGGAAACATTTTAGATTTCCACTAAAAGTAGTTTAAAACCACCAACAACAACATTTCCAAAAGTATAAGTTTCAACTTTCTTTTGGCCAAGTCCTGATGACTTTTATCACCACAAGTCTGGTGCAATCTCCATTTCTATCAGGGCACCTGGATTAGAATCTCACCCTTGAGTCATAAAAGATGTGACACCTCTCTGAGTCCCAGTATAGTTGGCTATAAAATGAAGGGTTTGAACTGGAGGATCTCTTAGGTCCCTTCTAGGTCAAAATCTCTTATCCCCGGCATTTCCCTACTTCTCTAAATGCCTACTGTAACCACCTTAAAGTTTGGGTCCTTAAGTCTCTCCTGGATTAAACTATGAAATCCTTTGTTTTCCAGTTTCTTCTAACTCCAGCCCATTCTCCCCACAATCTGATTTTCCTAAAATACAGATTTGATCATGCCACTCCATTGCTCAAAAGCTCTTTAACTCCAATAAAAAGTTTCAATTCTTTAGCTTGGTGTTCAAACCCCCTAGCCCACCTTAATCTATCTCCATTAGTAATAATAGTAATAGTAAATTTGTGTAGTGCTTAGTCTCCATGCCAAGTATTGTACTAAGTGCTTTACAATTGTCAGATTTTATTCTCACAACTGTGCTTTTATAGCCCCATTTTATTGTTATGTCAGTTCTTTCAGTTGTTTGACTCTTCAGGACCTCATTTGGGGTTTTCTTGGCAAAGAACCTTGGCAAAGAATGGAGTGGTTTGCCATTTCCTTTGCTAGCTCATTTTACAGATGAAGAAAATAAAGTTAAATGACTTTTCCAGGGTCACACAGCTAGTGTCAGAAGCTGAATTTGAACTCAGATCTTCCTGAATCCAGGCTCAACTCTCTAGCCATTGGTTCACCTAGAATGTCTCTAATCTTACTTCATATCACTTCTTTCACAATCCACCCATACCAATCAAATACTATTTGCCAAGCTCCTCATTCTATTTTCATGTCTCCTTTTTACTTAGCCACTCCAAAGGCATGACTAATTTGTGACATCATACCTGCCTTTTAAAATCGTTTAAATTAATAAGCATTTCTTTCTTTCTCTTCATCTACCCCTCCCTAGTCATGAAAAAAAAAAAGGAAAATCTTTGTAAACAAACACACATAGTTAGAATCCTTTTTCTTCAAGGCTCAGATCAGTGTCAGTTCTTCTGTGAAATGCCTCCCTCCCCAATAATATTATCCTTTAAATTAAAACTCTCTCACCATTTCCTAAGAACACTTTGTTTTGGATCTCCTTTGCCCCCATTACATTTCAAGTTGCCTTGAACTTGATCTGCCTCCATGTGCTATCGACCCTTTATCACCTAGAAAGCATGTTTGATGGTGTCATCTTTCCCATCTCCAGCGCCCAGCACAGTCCGTCAGAACACAGATTCACTTAATAAATAATTGATGTATTGAATTGAATTGTTGGTTGTTGGAACACATCATTCTCTAAAACTTTCAGATAAATGAAGATTCTGTTCTATTTCCATAGTTCTTGAAACTCTGGAAGTATTTTCACACATTATATCTAATTTTATAATCATGCAAGCATGCTACATAAGAGCTTTGTAAACTTTATTTTTTATCATATTTTATTTTGTTCCTCAATCACATGAAAAAAATTTTTTTTAACCTTTAAAGGTTTTTTGTTTGTTTGTGCACCAGATTCTCACTCTCCCTCTCTAAGATGGCAAGCAATATAGAATAGATTTCACATGTGTAAGAGTAAAAACATATTCCCATATTAGTCATTTTGTGAAAGAGAATTTGAACAAACAAAAAAAATGAAGAATATAGCATGTCTTGTTCTACCATTCAGATTCTTTCAGTTCTTTCTCTGGAAACTCATGGCATTTTCCAGTATGAGTCCTTGGGGATTGTCTTGAATCGCTGTATAAACATATCCATTTTAAAGATAAGAAAACTGAGGCACAGGGAAAATGATGAATTAGTTTAAGTAGTTACTAATGGGAATAAGGCAATGCTTCTGAATTTTAACTCAGTGTCTTTTAGCCACTATTTGCTAAGACAGAAAAAAATATTTCTTTGTCATATTAATTCACTTTAATATTACCATTGTCCCAACAACACATTTTCTCTGTATAGTATGCTGATGTGAGCACTTCCATCTCCTGCTAGGCTCTGCATCTTTTTTCTTTTTTTTTTAATTCCAGGTTTTACAAAACAAAACTAAACAAGCATTTATATGTATATAAAAAAAAAAGAACATAGTATACAAATGTAATCACAAATCTCCTATAAATTTAGCTTATTTTTCTTCATATCTACAAAATGAACCCCATCTACAAGTGTCCCAGTCCTTCCTCATCTTCTCTGTATCTCAGAAGATATCCTCAGGGAGACCAATATGTACATATAAATGAAGTCTTTCATATTTCATCTTTATTTTCACTTTCTGGAGGTAATATTTATTCTTCCAGCATTAATTCTGTGGCTGTGTAAAATGTCCTCCTGGTTCTACTCATTTCACTATACCTTATCTCATGGAGAGTCTGTTCAGTATTCTATGGCACATTGGTATTCCATAACAATCATATACCTCTATTTGTTTACCTATTCCCCAATGGATGAACATCCCCTTAATTTCCATTTCTTTGCTAACTACCACAAAGAGAACTGTTAGTAATATTTTGAAACATATGGGTTCTTTTCCTCTTTCCCTAATCTCCTTGAGAAATAGACTCAGCAATAGTATTGTTGGACCTAAGGCTATACACAGTTTGATAACTCTGGGGGTAATTCCAAATTGCTCTCCAAAATGGTTGGATCAGTTCACAGCTCCACCAACAATGTATTAATGTCCCCATTTTTTTTCCACATCCCCTCCAACATTTGTAATTTTATCCTTTTGTTATTTTAGCCAATCTGATGGACATGAGGTGATATCTAAGAGTTGTTTTGGATTGCATTTCTCAAATCAACAGTGATTTTGAGCATTTATTCATATACTTATATATGGCTTTGATTTCTTCATCTAAAAATTATCTGTTCATATCTTTTGCCTATTCATCAATTGAGGGATGGCTTTTATTCTTATAAATTTGACAAAGTTTCCTATATATTTTAGATGAGACTTCTATCTGAAAAGCTGTCTATAAAATTTCCTTCCCCCAAATTATGTTTTCCTTCTAATCTTGGCAGCATTTATTCGTACAAAAACTTTTCAATTTTATATACTCAAAATTATTCATTTTACATTTCATTCCTGTTGACTCACAAATTCCTCTCCTGTCCATAAATCTGATAGGTAGCATATTTCCTGTTCTTCTAATTTACTTATTTTCCCCTTTATATCTGGTCATGTATCCATTTTGAACTTATCTTAGTGAATGGTGTAAGATATTGTTCTACACCTAGATTCTGCCAAACTGGCTTCCAATTGGCCCAGGAATTTTTTTTTAATCAAATAGTGATTTCTTATCCCCCCCAAACCTTCAAAATGTCTTCTGAAAAATGACTTCTAGAGACCAAGCTGGGAATCTTTCATCTGCCCCAAAGTAACCACTTCATCTATGCCAGCACAATGCAACATCCTTCTGCCAGCCCAATCTCACCACTGGGACAAGGAGAACCTTTGGTAAAAAGAAGAGCAACCCTTCCTTTGACTTCAGGCCTCCCATCTCTTCCTATGATTGTCCATTGGGACCTGATATTACCTTTCATATCCCACTGCACTGAACTCCTATAAATCATCATCCAAAGTTCATTCTACATTCCCTACCACACCATTGCCCATGCCCATGCCAAAGAACCCTCCCACTCGCAAGTCTCCTAACCTCCAACTGGCACTTCCACTGTGCCTTCTGGTAACCTGTTCCATAGGCAACAAACTTCCCTTCATCTTAAATCTTTTCCTCTCCTACTCCTCCCCTCTACTACCTCTTACTGAAATGTGGCATCCTCCTGATGACCCAGGCTCCCTGGCCACTATTTCTAGTATACTTTCACTCATTCTTCTTGGCTTACTAGTTGGGCTAAGGGAATACGTCTTGCTTCCACTAACACTTTCAGGTTCTCCTCTTTCCTCCATCTCTCAGCAATCTCTCTTCTTTTGAGGTTCAAGCTAATTCATATCTACTACCCAGGCACAATCCTGGTAGCTGTTGTCTGCAGACCCAAGATCACTTCCCTTCCTTCCTTAGTGAATTCAACAGCTGGCTCAAATTTTTCTCTTCTCAACTCCTGCCCTCATACCAAGGGACTTCAACATATATATGATTCTCCTTCAGACTCCCTAACCAATATATCTAAAAACATCAGCAAACATCATCTGCAATGGGGATAAACTGGAAGCCTTCCCAGTAAGATCAGGAGTGAAACAAGGATGTCCATTATCACCTCTATTATTTAACATTGTACTAGAAACACTAGCAGTAGCAATTAGAGAAGAAAAAGAAATTGAAGGCATCAAAATAGGCAATGAGGAGACCAAGCTATCACTCTGTGCAGATGATATGATGGTTTACTTAAGGAATCCTAGAGAATCAACCAAAAAGTTACTCGAAATAATCAACAACTTTAGCAAAGTTGCAGGATACAGACTCCCTAACCACCTATTGATTGATTGCTTGGTATGCTCTTAGTTTTGTTTTGAAACTTAAAAAAGAATCACTTGAGCAAAATCTAGGAAAAAAGTGAGACTAGATTACTCTAAGTAACTTCTTCCTTGTCACTAGAATGGGGCCCTGACAATGATCTGCTTTTTTTATGGCATTCTCAGCACCTTCAATGATGATTGCATAGATGAAGAGGGAAGAGGAAAAAAGGAAAAATAGTAGAGAACTGGAAGAGGGCAGGACCTAAACATAGAAACCCAAAAGTACTTAAAAAAGAAAATTGTCATAAAGTATCTGGTATCAGCCGACTTGCTGGCCATTCACTTTACACTTGGCATCAGATTACATACATTTGCCAACATAATTTAGTGTGTACACTTGTGTTTTTCTTCTATGATCAGAATCCATCTAGAATAAGACACTTGTTTTTTGAAGTGGCCAATGACTGTTACTAGCATTCACTTTCCATCACACCTCAGATCTACATCAACATAGCCTTCTGACAGACATTATTTTGTAATTTTTATCAAAATCAATTACATAATACAAAATTGTCATGTAAATTGTTAAGCTATTGAAAGGAGGAAAGTGGTTTTATCTGGAATTTGAGTCATTTGCAGAGAGAAGGCAGGCAATAGTTTTACACTGAACTTCATTACCTTCAAGAAACATTTCTTAAGTCCCTACTATTTGAAAGACTTTTAGGCTCTGAGAATACAAAAGACAAAGCCATAAATGGTCTTGGTCCTCAAAGATTTTACATTCTCCTCCTGGAATGGGGATTTAAGGGAAACTATAACCTACATACGGACAAGGAAAACACAAGAGGATGAGGGTACTTACTGTCTGGAAGAAGAATCAGGAAGTGTTAGGAGATGGCATCAGAACTGAGTGTCAAAGGAAAGTCAACATTTTAACTGGAGAGTAGGGCCAGAGTAGGGGTGTATTTCAGCCTAGGGTACAGTCAGCTTGTTTTACTGTGTGGTGGTAAGAGATTGACTATTGAGTTCTCAGAATGGCCCGTGGCTGGTCTGGTGAGAAGGTAGAGTGCATGAATGGCAGCAATATGAAAATGAAATAAAGCTGGAAAGGTAGGTTGTCACCAGATCACAGAAGGTTGGGGAAGTGAGGGTGTTTATTATTTCATCCTAAAAGCATTAGGGAGAGAGCCATAGAGACTTTGAAAAGGGGAGTAACATGTTCTGACCTGTGCTTTAGAAAGATTATTTTGGTGGCTGTGTGAAGGCTGGATAGGAGAGGGGAAAAACTGGAAGTAAAAAAACCAATAAGACACTGCTACAACAGTCCAGAAGTGAGAAGTGTTAAGGGATTGAACTAGGATAGGTATGGTACCAAGAGTGGAAAGAAGGATATCAGGATTCTAGATTCTGAGCTAGCAAGGTCATTTACTCCAACCCCTTCATTTTAAAGATTTTAAGGAACTTACCCAGTAGCACACAAGTAGCAGAGGCAAGATTTGAACTCAGGTTCTCTGACTCCAAACCCAGTCTTTTCCCCACTGTAACACTCACCATCAGAGACAGGAAACAGTAGCAGAGTATAAGCTGCCCACTGTATTGTTGTATGCAAGTTCTGAAATGCTGCCCACACCTTCAATCATGTATTCATGATGATTAGAACAAATGCCAGATTTTTAGAATCACCATATAGTGCATCTGCTAGACAGCTTTGTGCTATCACTAAAAAAAGATTTAAAATTCCAATCTATGTTGCCCATCTTCTCTTCTAAACTACCTTCAAGCATCAGTATTATTTTTGTAAACCATTTTGTTAAATAATCTGGCTGGGGCAGGAGAGGGAGAGGGAGGGAGGGAGGGAGGGAGGGAGGGAGGGAGGGAGGGAGGGAGGGAGGGAGGCAGGAAGGAAGGAAGGAAGGAAGGAAGGAAGGAAGGAAGGAAGGAAGGAAGGAAGGAAGGAAGGAAGGAAGGAAGGAAGGAGAAATAGCATTTTGTATTGTGTCTATTATGTGCCAAGAACTATGCTAAGTGCTTTTTGCAAGTATTATCTCATTTAGTCCTTACCATAATCTTGGGAGATGACTGAGTCAGGCATCCTAGGAGTGTATCCTAAGTGAAGACTTTCAATGCCCTCAGAATTCTTACCTCTTGCCTCTTCACAATGAAATTCTTAATTTTAGCTCCTCTTTCATCTAATCAGACTTGAAGGATAAAATTATTTGAGGGCAGCTGGGTGGCTCAGTGGATTGAGAGCCAGGCCTAGAGATGAAGAGGTCCTAGGTTCAAATCTGGCCTGACACTTCCCAGCTATGTGACCCTGGGCAAGGCACTTGATCCCCATTGCCTAGCCCTTTACCGCTCTTCTGTCTTAGAACCACAGTATTAGAATACACAGTATTAATTCTAAGGCGGAAGGTTAGGTTAAAAAAAATAGAATTATTTCTTACCATTGCCATTCACTGGTCTGCAATTCATTGCTGTGTGACTTCACAGCTGAGGGTACCATTGACAAAAAGCAATATGAAGCTCTTGCACAAAACTAGTGAGATCTGTTTCCAATTTAGTTATGATATTGTGTTGGCATATAATAAAAGCATTCATCTCTGCAGACTATTTCATGCACACGCACACATGGTTTGCCTGCTTTTGTGGTCAGTGTCACCTGCACTGAAGCATTTCCAGCAGGTGGGGCATTATAAGGCTGTGCCTCAGTTTTCTCTTTTGGAATTTACCTCACAGGGTTGTTGTCAGGAATAGAGGAGTTAGTAACATCTGTAAAGCTCTTTGCAGATCTTAAAGAGTTATATAAGTGAAAGGAATAAACATTTTTAACATTCATTAAAAAAAAAAAACCTTGAAGCTCTAAATTCCCTCCCTCCCTCACTGAGAAGGCAAGCAATATGATATCAATTATACATGTGGAGTCATGCAAAACATATGCAGTCATGTTGAAAAAGAGAAAAGCAAGAAAATAAAGAAAGTGAAAAAAGTCTGCTTCAATTAGTTCTCTGAATGCAGATAGCATTTTTTTTTATCAAGAGTCAGGAATAAACATTTATGAAGCACCTCCTATGTGCCAGGCACTGTGCTAAGCACTTTACAAATATTAGGTTATTTGACATAATCACTGGCTATTCTTATGATGATTATGTTCAATTCTATTATTTTGTTCCCACAACAATAACAATAATAATAATAGCTAGCATTGTCCACACATAATTCTCTCATCTGATCCTTACAATTTCACAATAACCCATAAGGTAAATGCTATTATTATCCTCATTCTATAGATGGGTAAACTGAGGACTCATCCAGAGCTGCACAGTAAACATCTGAGATCATACTTGAACTCAGTTCTTCCCCCACACTCCCTAAGCTATCCTTTTGTGGTACCAACAGCCAAAGATGCACCACTTACTTATTCCCTGTCATCACAGTTGTCAGTATGACCACCTGAAACCCCCTATTGTCTCATCTATCACCTTGTTTATTTCTTTGACTTTTTTTCTTTTTTGTATCTCTTACCTTCTATTTTAGAAGAGATACTAAGTATTGATTCCAGTGCAGAGGAGTCTTTGGGGCTAGGCGGTTGGGATGAAGTGACTTTCTAAGAGTCTTATCGCTAGTAAGTACCTGCGGCTCATTGGAACTCAGGTATTCCTGAGTTTAAACTCCAGACCTAGCGTTCTATCCACTGTATCTCCTAGCTGCCTAATTTGCAAGCTAGGTGGAATGAAAAAAGTTCAAAATAGTAGAAAAAAATCAAAACTATATCAGGACAGGATAGGGTCCATAAAATCCCTCTCATCCTAACTGTGTTGGAATGATTACAAAGATGGTTTCAAAGAGCCTGCAGAGGATGAATTTGCACTCTAACACTTTATTAGTCGATTATCAATTATCAAAAGCAGTTTTTTGATTAGCCAGTACACTGGTTTGAATAAATATTAAATACAATAACATAATTCCAGGGTAATGACTTGTCCTAGGATCATCTCTAACAGAACTCTATCAAAAGAAAATCTTTAAAAAATGGCATAAAAAGAACAAAAATGGAACTATACAAATGGAATACTAACAGAGAACTTTATATTGTGCTTTACAGATATAATCACATTTTTGCCTCCTAAAAATTCAGGTTTGGTGCTATCATCACTTCTGTCTTGCAGTGGAGGAATCTGAAACTCATAGATGGCAAATGACTTTGTCCATGGTCACCCAGCTAAGAAGTGACTAAGTCTTGATTCCAGTGCTTCCATCTATCCCCAATAGTGAACCCCTGCCTTGCCTCCATAATATTAGAAAGGTTGCAATTGCTTCAGAAAGAAACCAAAGGCACTCATTCAAAATAAGAGTAAGAAAGATCTATGCCTAGCCACCTGTCCAGACTAATCAGAACCCAGAAGAGGAGCAATTTTTGAAGCCCAACTTCTATTTCTCTTTCCCAAAATATATCTCAATTAGAAATGCCTTGCTCTAGCTACAATTCAATCATGTTGGCTAGCTGACTGACAGGGTCAATCCTTGGGAGATGCCACTAAATCAACATCCCTTCAGGGTCCCTTTTCAAAAAGGAAAAAAGAATCTGACTAGGCAGCTGGCCTTCAGAGCTAAGGAGCTCAGTCTTGGTCAAAGCTGTTGCATCATCCATCATGGAGAAATGAGGGGATGTTTACACAGGGTCAGAATGGCCAAGCTACTGCCCTGAACTTCCATAAACCTCTGTGCCCCTTTGGGTCACCTTGCTTCTAAACTTAAGTTTTAATCTTAGAATGAGGAGGGGGGAGGGATGGAGGGGAGGGAGAGATGGAAAAGGGAAAATCCTGGCAGTCAAGCTGTTACAGCCAGTCCCACAGTCATTTCAGAGCTAGGAGTAGACTATCAGCACAATGAGCCCCTCAGACCCTGCCTCTGATATCCTCCTTTCCACATTCCCTCAAGAATGTTTTCCATTAGCCTCCTTCCATCAATATGGCCTGTCAGCTCCCAAGTTTTTGTTTTGAAAGGCTAAAGCTATGTGGCTACTTCCGTCCCTCTAAATATACATATATTACAAATTAATGTCGACTTTATCCTCAAGCTAATTTGAAATAAACACAGCACTGATTCAAAGCTGAGTAAAAGAGCCCTCAGGTTCTCATTTGTCTAGGATCAGAAATTTGGAGCTGGAAGGGTCCTTTGAGGTCATCTATTCCAAACTCCTGTGGTTTACAGTGGAGGAAACAGTTAGAGAAGGCATGTGGATTTGCCCCAAGGAACACTGGTTGGGAATGGCAGAGCTGGGATGGAACCTAGGTCCACTGACTCCATAGCCAGGGATCCTTCCAAAGATCCATGCTGTTTTTCTATCCTTTACCAGATTTTTTAAAATGTACAACTCAAAAGATGGGAAAGGACCTATTTGTACAAAAATATTTATAGCTGCTCTTTTTGGGGTGGCAAAGAATTGGAAACTCAAGGGATGTCCCTCCATTGGGGAATGACTGAACAAATTGTGGTAATATGGTGGTGATGGAATACTATTGTGCTATAAAGAATGAAGAACAGGATAACTTCAGAAAGAGCTGAACTGATGCAGAGTGAAATAAGCAGAACCAGGAAAACACTGCACACAGTAACAGCAATACTGTGAAACAATCAAATGTGACACACTTTGCTACTAACAGCAATTCAATGATCGAAGATAATTCTGAGGGACTTTAAATGCTTTCCACCTCCAAAGAAAGAACTGTTGGAGTAGAAATGCAGATGAAAGCATATGATTTATTACTTGTTTATTTGGAGTTTTGGTTTTTTAAGATTATCCACTTACAAAGATGAATGTGGGAACGTTTTGCATGATAATACATGTATAAAGGGGGGGCAAAAAAGAAAAGGGGAAAAAATAAAATTAAAATGCACAACTCAGACTCTAGCTATTGGAACTTGGCAGCTTGGAGTCCATTTTCATTTGTCAGAGATAGGTATTGGGGCAGAAGGAGAGAGGGAAAAGGGATTTAAAATCTCTGGGTGAAACTAGAAAAACACAAAACCTTACAAATCAAAAAAGGAGTGGGAACTCGAGGTGGCAGTTTTTGTTTGGGGTTTGAAACTGAAGGGCACTTTAATCAGGGGAGAGTAGATCACTTTCTACTTCATAAACAAATGAAAAAAAAAACACCCAACTTCAAGCCACAATAAGGGATTCCTGAGTTAGCCCCAAGGGAAAAAGTTTACAATGTGTAAATCTCCTCTTTCAAAGCAGCCTCATTTCCATAGGCAGCTAAGTGATTACCACCTTGTAAAACAAAGGCAGAAATGCAACCTCCCCACCTTGGAGTTATCTATTCAGTAAAAGGGAAGGCTTGAGAAAACAAGCAGCTTTCCTGCTGACCACTCAGTCTAGAGGATGAGACTGGAGGGCAAAGGGATATTCTGGCAGGTTAGGAGTCAGCTAAGACCATCAATGGAGCCTTGTGCTGAACTCTAGAGACTCCCAGATCCCCATGGGTGGTGTCTGTTCTCTCCACTCAAGTCTACCACAACCAAAAAAAACAAAACAAAACAAACAAAAAACTCTAGGAAAACAAACAAAAACCAGAAAAAACAACCTACCACCTCTCAAACTATTTTAGTGAACTATTATTTACAACTTAATCTATAAAAAGTGAACACCTGTCACCAGAATACCAACTGCTACCTTCATAATTATTCCCTGTTTCAAGCAAGAAAGTACAAGCATTTTACTCAGCATTTGTAAGAATATCCAAAATTCAGAGCCCTTCTTCTTAGGCTCTGGCAACTATTCCTTTTCAAGAGATTATGTATGCACTGACCTAAAAACAAAACAAAACAAAACACTGAAGTCTTAAGTATTTGTGTTGAGCCACAGGAAAACAAAAATTCATGCCCAATATGTATATTTCTTTTTCCTCTGAAGTGTAAAACCCATCTTATTTATTTCCCATCTCAGCATACAGTGAAACCCTAAGATAAAAATATAAAGTATTCATCATTTCCAAAGAAATTGGCATTCTTTCTTTTTCTTTACCAAATAGAATGAGACCTTCAAGGTAATTCACAAAATAGCAAAGAGTAGACTAAAAATAGTACCACAAAATATACAAATTGTTCTTATTATCCATAAAAGTAGATATCTCAAAGATGGATTTATTTTCCTGTACAGGTTGACCCTTACTTGCACCTCTGATCTCTTCAATATGGATATACTCCCCCTAAAGTTGTAGATCTCAAACTACTGAAGCCTTCTGCATGTGTAGATTTCTAATTGCTTATTTATTCAGTTGAAGGCAATATACTGTTAACAATTAGAAACAAACATACACACAAAAAGCAATTGCCTGCTAGACCTTTGTTTTAATTTGAAAACTCTGGGAGCAAAAGAGGTCTTCCCAGGGTTAAGTAAAAAAAAAGTTCCAAATTGTTTTTGTCTAATCCAAAATGGCACAGACCTCCTAGAGTGGGCATGCTGTAACAGATTTCTGTCCTGGCCAACAAGCAAGAGCATGCAGGTGGGGGTAGAAGAGAAGGTGGTGGGGATGGAAGAGGAGGTGGAGGGAGCTGAGATCTATATTCACCCTACTCTCCAACCTGAAGTAGGAAAGAACTAGATACTTTTTTTTTTTTTAAGGATCTAATTTTATTGAAGAGCGGCATTAAGAGAAACAGGAAATGATAAATAATTTTTGCTTTTCTCAGCCTTCTATGGCTCCATGGCCAGAGGGAAAATGTAAGTCAGATTCACAGTACATCAACATAAAAGAGTGCATGGCAAGAACACCAGGCCTGAGTTTGGAGAAAACTTAGACTGAATAAAGGGAAATGTATAAGATAAATTTGGCCAACTATTAATAATAATAGCTCAAATTTAAATAACACTTTAAAAGACTTTCTTATAATCATGATGGGAGATAGTAAAATATTGTTTCTATCTTATGAATGAAGAAACTGGGGTGTAGGAAGATGAAGTCACCAAGGTGATAAGGCAATCAGTTTTTTATTAAACCCTTACCTTCTGTTTTAGAATCAATATAGTGGATTGGTTCTAAGGCTGACAGGGTCAGACAATGGGAGTTAAGTGACTTGGGGTCGCACAACTAGAAAGTGTCTGAGGCCAAATTTGAACCTAGGACCTCCCATGCCTAGGTCTGGCTCTCAAACCACTAATCTACCATCTAGCTGCCCCAAGGCAATTGTTAAGAGCTATAAATTGACACCAGGTTTATTAAGACTAAATCCATCCATAACTTTCTCCATCATTCTGGAGTGTGAAAGGCCATGAATGTGTTTGAATGGGTTGGGGGTGGGAGTAATAAGGACTGGCCAATGAACTAGCCACTTGTTCTTAAAACATTCAATATCCTCTGCCTGTAATCAACCACTGTGGAACCTAGGTAAACTGACTCCTAGAAAGGAATAAAAATGAAAGAGGGAGAAGCTCTCCTCCTTCAGAGTATTCCAAGTATGTCTCTAATTCATTCCTTTTGGTTATTAGCAAAAATGACAAAAAGTAATTGTTGGCTAAGCCAGAACTAAGTGTGCATTTAAGAGGCTCCAGCTAGGCAAACAACTCTCTTTCCTGGTGACAAATAAAGGAAAAGGCACTGTAAGTCTACTGTAGAAAGAGAGAAAGTAGATACTGTTCTGGCTATTTTAGCTCCCCACTATAGCTTTTTATATGGCTAAGAACTCATGGTCCACCATTTCTTCTGCCCTTGTGACATCTATTCTTTCTCATTCCCAGATTATGACTTTTGTGAGTGTCAAGATGTAGGAAGACACCAGTTATTCAACAATCAACCCAATGAGGATCCAGCTTTAAAGAGCCACTTGCCTGACCTGGACCAGCAGTGAATCCACCCAGAAGCCAGGGGACATTAGCTATACCACAACCAGAAGTTAACTTGGTAGTGGCAATATTTTGTAGTGACCACTTTTGAGACTCTTCTTCCAAAGATCAACTAGATATATATCTCAGAGAGAGTGCAAGTGGCAAGAAGTCCTCATAAAGAACCTTCAGCAGCATTGATATTTAGAGGTGGGAGGATCAGGAGAAACCAGTCTGAGCCATAGAATAACTAGGCAGTGTTAAGTAAACAACCACAAGAGTACAAATGTCATGGAAACCAAAGGAGGAAAGAATACCAAGGAGAGGGTGGTCAGTAATGTCAAATGCTACAGAAAGACCAAAGAGGATCACAAAAGAAAAAAAGAAGCTGGATTCTGTGATGAAGTCATTGTTGACCTTTGAAAAAGTGGTTGCTGAGGAACTCGAGACAATAAGTAGTGCAGTCATTTTAGAAATTTGATTTCGAAGGGCAGGTAAGATATTAAGGAGGTAGTAAAAGCAAGAGTAGGTTTTTGACTTTTTTGTTTTTAGAATAAAGGAAAAGTGAGCATGTTTAAAGACATAAGAACAAGGAATAAGGATAAAGGGAGAAATTGAAGTTGAATGAGATGTGTTTGTGTTTCTCACCTCTAGATAGAGAGGTAATAGACTATAGATATAGAATGAAAGGGGCATCTAGGTGGCATAGTGGATAGAATAATGGACTTGCAGCCAGGAAGACCTGAGTTCAAATCCAGCCTCAGACACTTAATAGCTATGTGACCCTAGGCAAGTCACTGTTTGCCTTAGTTTCCTCATCTGTAAAATGAGCTTGAGGAGGAAATGACAAAACCACTCCAGTATATTTGCCAAGAAAACCACAAATGGGGTCATGAAGAGTCAGACCTGGCTGAAATGATGGAACAACAAATAAAATGATATACATTTTTCAGATACAACTGACACAAATTCATTTTGCTTTATTATACTTATCTTTCTCTAGGGATGGCTTTTAGAGCACCAAATAGAAACACAGAAAAGAGCAGAAGGACCTTCAGAAGGGGATATAGACAACATGGGTAGTGTTGGTACCATCTAAACACTGACAAATTAATGACATTCTTATGAAAACAAATGTAGCTGCTTAATAATACCGGTGGATTGACTTTTTTCAAGCATCACTCTTCTGTTCATACCTTCTCCTTATCATATGTGGCTAAGAAAGCCTCACTAAGATATGAGGCACAAATATCATTAAAAATGCAGCTTTTTAAGATAATCATTTGACTTGGCCTTGTTGCCACCACTTCAGTGAACTTTATTACACATTTAGACCCCTCCCCACCATCCAACTTCCTCTTGTAGAGTGGGGTCCCTAGATGTCACAACTACCCCCAGATTCAAGGTACTCAGTTGGTCTACATTCATTTTTTTATTGTTATTCTTTCAATAATATTTTATTTTTTCTCTTATTACATGTAAAAACAATTCTTTAATTTCTAAAAAAGTTGAGTTCCAAATTCACTTCCTTTTTCAACTCACAAGCCCTCTACCACCACTGCATTCACCTTTAGTAGTCAGCCAGTTGACAGAATGAGTTTAAAGCAATGGCATCTATTGCAATGGAAGAGCACAAATGTAAGTATGTTCTTCTGTAATTATACACAGCATCAGTGGGAACACACATAGAATGTACTAGATGAAAGGCACACACATATGAGAGTAACATGGGCAAAGCAACTGATAGCTCTGAAACTGAAGGTGCTGAATGTCTTTTCTTCAGGTGTCTTTATGCTATCTCTTCTGAGCAGGTCACTCTGCTGAGCTCAGCTACTCAACTGTGTAAGTCTGCTCTTTGCAGAAGTATTTTTACTGCAAGAAGCCATTGCTCATGGAGTGGGATGGCACAGGAGAGATCAATCCCTTCCTATCATCCTACACTCTGGAAGACACATGAGGAAAAGTGGGATAAGCAACCCCTTCTCAAGAGTCAAATTCTTCCTGCATAACTGATTCTCTTCTTGATTGATGGGAAGACTGACACTCCAAAATGGGGGATGCAATTGAACCTTGGAATAACTAACCTAACATTCCATCAATACTTCTTTATACTTTCTTGACACAATTCAATCTAAGTCTAAAGTAACATACTTTACAAGGTGAATATAGGCTACTTTATATTTTTAAGGAATTCTTTACATTTTCATTATACTAGCCAAATTCTAAAATGAGAGTACCCTTATATCTCACTGATTCTGTGACTACCCCCTGCTTACTTCCTAGAAATTCTTTTGTTTTATTTTTATTCTGAATTCAACAGCACCAAATAAAATGGACAGTTCTATTATTTATTAATTGACTGATTGACCATATGAAAGAATATTCCCAAACATAAATAATAAAAGAAATGAAAATCAGAAAAATCCTAAGGCAAATGGCAGAGGAAAAAAGATGAATGTTGCAAAATTATAAAGAAATAATCATATCTTTATCATGACAGTGGTGAGAAGTCTACTAGTTTTGTGCATTCCACAATCAGACTTTTTTAATATTAATCAATTATGATGATTTTCTCCACTTTTTTGTCTTGTAAAATTAATCTTTGTACATAGGATGGCTCCCTGTAAGGGGAAAGGATACTCCCTAGGGAAATTATGTTGATGTAAATTTAAAAAAATCAATAAATACTTGTTTAAAAAATCATAACCAAGCCATAAAATCTGGACTCTAAGTTGATAAAAATCTGGACTAAAAAGTGATACACTACTCCCACGGCTTTAGTTATCTCCTCTTTGCTTGTGACTGCCAAATCTATCTCAAGTCCTGATCTCTCTTCTGAATTCTAGACTCCCACACACCTTGTTATATAGCTAGCTACTAAGACAGCTCTAAGAGATTTATCATCTAAAATCATCTGAAAATCATGTCTAAATTCAAGATTTTTTTTAATTCCTCCTAAACCTGCTTCTCCTTTTGACTTTACAACTCTGTCAGTGGCACCATCATCCAACCAGTCTCCCATGTGGAAAATGTTGGGGCTATCTTCACTCTTCCCTCTCCATCATATGCAAACTATCACCAATTCTTATTGATAGAATCTCTGCAATATCTCTCCCTTCAACTCCATCCTTTCAACTCTATTGCCCCTTTCCTAAAATAGGGTCTCATTTGCCATCCACTTGGATTTTGGCATTTGTTTCTTTAACAAATTTTGAGGCCTCCATAGTCTACCTTCCATCTCCTTCTAAATCTATTCTCCAAACATAGGCTGACCAATCTTTCTGAGGCACAATCAGGTTATTCCTCTGCTCAATAATCTTTACTACAGAGTCAAAGGCAAACTTCTTTTCCTGGTAATCAAAGCTCACACAATGAATTGACATTTTTTATTTCCCACCTCATCACACTCCATTGGACTTTTCTGATATGCCCCAGGAAACTTTTTCATCCTGCAAGATCACATTAGTGCTGGAATTCACACTCTCTGCCCCTAAGATAACAGCCCTTAATGGAATGGAGAGCTCCTTCCCAAACCCATATTTAAGGAGGGTACAGGAGAGTACCCAGACCAGCCATCTCTTCATTTCCCACAGATTGCCCTCCTTTTGACTCTCCCCATTTCCTTCCTTTCCCCCCTTTCAGCTTCTTTTTATGTGTTTCCCATTAGATCATAGATACCTTGAGAACAGGGACTATCTTTTTCAAGTTTGTAAACCCAGGTTTCAGGCAAGGATCTGGCAAATAGTACGCTTAAAGGTTTATTGACTAATATTCAAGCCTATTTCATATTGCTTTTCTCCATATAATATGAAATAATCAGACTAGACTACTCTCTGGCCCTCAAACACATTCTCACATTCCCTCCTGTGCCTCTGCTCAGGTTATGCTCATTCTTATGCCTAGAATGTCCACCTCCCCCAACCCCAATTCACCTGTTAAATAAGGTCAAAGTTTCACTCAAACACTATCTTCTGAATGAAGCCTTGTCCCATTCTTCCCAGTTGGCCATGACGGTTTTCTTTGGACTTCACATAACACTTTGTTTTGTCCTTCCCTGAAACATTTGCCATGTATTGCTTTGCATGTTAGTTACTGGTATCCTGCTTATTTCTCTACTAGCGTCTCAGTTTGAAGAGTAAAATCAAATTTGAACTCTTTATCATCTTTAGTACTTAGTTCAGTGCACATAGTAAAGGGCTGTCGAATGAGTGATGGCTCTGACTTTAGGGATGTTCCTTGGGTAGTTCAAGGGCTGCTTTGAACCCTCTGAAACAGACTAAAAATCAGGTCAGTTTCTAGGCTCTAGAGACTTGATTCAGGGCTTTAGTTTAAGAAACTTTTGCGGAAACTATGATTCCATGGGGAAAACCACAGAATTTGAGTCAGATTTGTGTTATGAGCTCCAGACCTACTACTTGGGACTCTTTAATTGCAACAAGCACTTCTGCAACACCAGCTTGTGGGGAGATACACTTAAAAACCGTGAGTCCCTTTATGAAGGGAAGTAGCCTCGGTTATTATTATAAGTCTTGGGGAAGCTTTGTTATACAATAAAACATTGGGGTTTTTGTAAGATTAAGAACAAAGGAACCAATGTAATCAGAAAACAAAGGGAAAAGGTCCTGAGAAGTCCTTACTTTAAGGATCATATAGTCTTTGGAGAACCTGCCATCTCTGAAGAATAATGGAAGTCATTAGAAGACTCCGAAAGCAGACTTTCCATTAAAGGTGAGCTCAAATGCTACCTCTGTATGCTGGGAGAAAGCCTTTCCCAACACACAGCCCTACACACCCAAGCTGCTAGTGCCTTCCTTCGAAAATAATCTGTATTTATTTTGTTTAACCTTCTGTCTCCACCAATAGGATGTAAGCTACCCCAGATCAGGAACTGTTTTGTTTTTTCTCTTTGTAGTATAGTGCTTGGCTTATTGTTGTTGAGTTGGTTCAGTAGCCTGGACTCTCTGTGACCCCATTTGGGGTTTTCTTGGCAAAGATACCAGAATAGTTTGCCATTTCCTTTTCCAGCTCGTTTTACAGATGAGGAACTGAGATCAACAGGATCAAGTGACTTGCCCAGGGTCACACAGCTAATAAGTATCTGAAGCTAGATTTGAACACATAAAGTTGAGTCTTGCTGATTCCAATCCCACTGTCCTTATTCACTTCACCACCTAGATGCCTCTCCTCATAGTGGGCCCTTGATAAATGCTTATTGATTGGTCGATGTTCATATTATGCCAGAAGATTCTTATTTACTTTCTCTCACTTTGGGTCTTTTCCTGGTGTCTTCTCCAACCTATGTACAATTCTGTTCTAAATAGCTTGCACAATATTCCCTAACTCTACACTTTCTTCTTTTTATGTTTATTCTCTTATTTCACTATAACCGTTATATGTATATGTCATATTATTTGTATTTACTACATATACAGTATTACATATTATTGAAGAATTACAGAAATGTGCTTAGGATTAATCAACACCCAATGAAAAAATCATTGATGCAAAACATGTTCATTGCTTAAACTTTATAGAAAAAATAATTCAAGAAAATGAAATTGGTCATCTTTTAACAGACAGGAAACAAGAAATTACTGATGTAGAAGCTATTCATGAATCATTGTCTATATACCATCAGTCCACTCACTGGCTTTTTGCAGTAAAGACTAATAAGAGTTAGAGATGGTGTGCATTTCAGACAAATACAAGCTGACCTGTTTAATTGAGTTATTGATGGGCTGGCAGAAATTAGGCTTAGTCCAATATCCCATGACATATGCCACAATAAACCCCAAATGGACATATATAACTTAGATATTGGTCACATCACAAACAAATTAGAGGAGAAAGAATATACCTTTTCACAGCTATTGGTAACAAAGAGAAAGGATTGCAAAAGTTAAAACAATTTTCATTATACAAAGTTGAAAAGCTTCCATACAGGCAAAATCAATGCATGTGAAATTAGAAGAAAAATGATAACTAGGAAAATATCTCTGCAGCAAATTTCTCTGCTAAAGGTCTGATATTCAAGGGATCCAATTCAAATACAATTATTCCTTCTATATGTGACTTGCCCCATTGTGTTTTGATACACTGTAGGTAAACATAAAAAAATTAAATGGAAATTTTGGGGGAGTTTTGGAGAAGCTACAGAAGATACAGAAAAGGTTTAGAAACTCAGAAACGCATACTTAACCCAAAATTTACAATAAGGTACTATAATATTCAATTAAAAAAAAGCTTAAGACTTCTTATCTTGTATGAAAGGTAGGCCAAAAAATTTTATGTAGATTTTCCAGATGACCAGACTAACCCCAGAGATATGGAAGGAATAATTGTATATAAGGGACATTTCATTATAGATATGTAGTCAAAGTATATCAGTTTTCAAAAGAAGAAAATGAAGCCCTTGACATCAATATTTTAAAATTATGCAAGTCAATAGAAACATGATAAATGTAAATTCAAACAATTCTGAAGTTCTATCTCATCAGATTGTCAGAGATATCCCCCAAAAATGGAAAACAGCAATGTTGGAGGGATTATGGGAGAAGGCACAGGACCACTATGAAATGCAGCCATCTGAGAAAGCAATCCACACTTCTAGACTGTAAACTCCTTGAGGCAGAGACTATTTCATTTCTGTATTTGTATCCCCACAGGCTAGCATGATGCAGGGCAAATGGGTAATAAAGATTTGTTGATTGATTTTGATCTGGAAAGTAATGCTTTCTAACTTGTTATTGTTCAGGTGACGTTTTGGGGGGTTTTTCTTGGCAAAGATACTGGAGTGGTTTGCGATTATCTTCTCCAGCTCATTTGAAAGATGAGGAAATGAAGGCAAACAGGGTAAAGTGACTTGACTAGGGTGACACAGCTGGTAAGTGTCAGAGGTCACATTTGAACTCAGGTCTTCCTGAGAGCCCAGAGTGTGCTCCCTTTCTAACAGTACTATACAAATTAAAGAATATCTAAACCCGACTTTTAAGTTAAATTTACTTACATTCATAGTGTTTCTAGTGTTCTGAATAATGCAACAAGTTTTCTCCAAAATTGAATCCTTCGATGTTGCTAAAGGTAACTAAAACTAAATAAGCCTCACTGATTTTCCAGTTTGCTAGATTTGTTTAAAAAAAAAAAGTTCTCTTAAAATAGCACATTTGTTTTGACAGCTTTACTAATTACAGAGCAGTCCATCAAAGGAAGGCCAAGGCCCATAGTCCAGTAGAAAGATTAGATACAGTTACTCCATAAAACAACTATTTAATAGAAACAGAGCCTCCGGAGAAGAGTAGTCATGGGCATAACCAACTGGGCACCCTCAGTGAAAAGAAATTGCAAAGTCACTTTCAGCTTCATTAGCACAAGAAACAGAGGTAATTGATCACTCCACAGTTTCCCATCAAGTGCCAAAATCCATCATTCATGGAAATTAAGTTTTGATAAGAAGCCCAAGCCTTCCCTTAAGTCATTCTTCTAGATTTAAGCAAAGATTTCAGACCTTCTTCTTAGTAAGAAGGAACATATCAACATTACAGGTGCTCAGAATGTCAGCATTATACAAAGTTTGCCAGCAGCTTTAAAAAAATCTAATAGGTGTATGTCTAAAAGATAGTTCAATCCAGTTGCTCAAATTGTCCCATTTTAGCATAAGACCTCTTTTGGTCTACAGTAAAAAGGAATTTCTTTTGAACATCTGCTCAAACATTTTGAGGATCATTTATTTTATAATCTCATAAATTATCTGTACATTGGATTAGCATATTTACTGTCAGTGTCCAATTCCAGGTGATATATACAGTTCTAACCTTCATGAACCCATCATTTAACAAAAAATTTCTAGTCCTCCTGCTATTTGGCATAACATTGGATATACATTCATACACAAACATGTGAAAGTGCTGAATGGACACCATTTCCCATATGCTTATTAGTTTCCTCCTTGTCCCACAACATATATTAAGATAAGAAAATCGTGATTAGTCAAACTACCACACCATAGTGCCAAAACTTTCCATTTTATTTTTCTGGATAGATTATGTCTAGAAAACTAGGAAGTAAACTACCAACTCAACCCTTTTGCTAAACATTTTTGTTCCTATCTGGAAATATCTATAATAGATTAAGAATTTATTCAGGTTACCCTCAACCTTTGCTGCTAACAATTTCATCCCTTTAAACATTAGCCTCATGGTGTGACATTCATCACTAGTGACCAAAAGGATTCTAAAGCCTAAAGATAATCCAATGGGGGTTCTGATGAAAGATGAGCTGTTGGTTGTCTTAGTGTTTGTTTGTTGTTACATTTTTCTCTTCCATACGACTTAACTATCTTAAATTAACTTCTCCTCATCAATACACTTAAGCACTTGCTGCCCCTCAAAAGGCACTTGGGAGAAAGTTCCGCCAACAAGCTTGTTGGTGAAAACTTGGCAATGATGACAAAATTGACAGAATGGTCAGCAGACAGAAAGTCAGCAGGGCCCCTTTCCCTTTTCAAGGAGAGGAAGCGACTGGGAAACATTTGATCATCAGCAATGGGTATAATCCAAACACAGGCACCCCTATTTTGTACCCACAGGTGCACATTCCATAGGCAAAAAACACAAAACAGACTATAACAAACCAAAACTTCTCCCTTCCCCCCATCAAAAACCTTAAACCAAACAAACCTTTCTTACATTCCACTCCCTTTTGTGTCATGGGGGGGGGCAACCCCACAATAACCCCTACTTTTCCCTCTAGTGTGTCCCCTCTGTTAAAAAGTGGGGGGGGGGGCTTCAGTTAAAGAAGTAACCATGATTTGAGTTCATCAGTTCCTCCAACGTGGTTTAACTTAAAAATAACAGAATGATATTGGTAGATAAAGAAAACCCTGCCTTATACTTTAATTGCCCTGTAATTGTCACTCAGGGTTTTCAGTCCTTCCAAAAAGTATCCTGAGCTGAGGCTGAGATGTGACCAAAGAGCAAGACAGCTCGCATATGGAAATAAGTGAGAA
Organism: Monodelphis domestica; assembly: GCF_027887165.1. Taxonomy (NCBI): domain Eukaryota; kingdom Metazoa; phylum Chordata; class Mammalia; order Didelphimorphia; family Didelphidae; genus Monodelphis; species Monodelphis domestica. The sequence continues at coordinate 370,087,919 of NC_077228.1, read as the reverse complement.
AGGCTCCATTTTCCAAGGGTCCAAAGAGAATGGGCTTGGGCTTTCAAAAACGTGTCAGCCAATTTTCCCTCTAACCTGACTTGGTTGGCAAGATGGGGAAGGGCTGTTTGGGCTGTACCACGAAATCAGAAAAAAGCCTAAATAAGACCTGGGATAACTGATCTGAGCCCAGCTCTAAAAAAATAAAAGCTTCTCCAGGAATTGCCCACAGTTCAGTAGGTAACCAGATGTAAAAGGAGACCAAACCCATACCAGAAACAGACATGGCTTAATTATGGTGTCAGTGAAAGGAACCTAGCACTAAAATTGGATCTACTCAACCCCAAACAGTGCAATGGAGTTTACACCTCTCAAATGCATTTATCAAGTAATCTTGTGTGCTAAAGTTATCGGTATTTGGGCTTGTCACTGGGCCAGACAGTAAGCTCTAGGAGGACAAAGTCTGATGGGATCTTATCTAAACTTTGTGACTCCTCTAGTATGGAGATATGCTCTGCACACAAAAGTGTGCTTAATAAATGTTTATTGAATAAATTAATGCATGCATGTGTGGTCAGTGGGGTCAACAATTCATTTAGGCTTTTGCTAGTGTTACATCCCCAATTTTGTACAAAATAAGCCTTTAGAAATCAACTAAGCAGACCTGGAGTTCAGAGGACCAGGGTTCAAAAGTGCCCTTACAGACTTCCTAGGCAAGACACTTAATCCTGTTTGCCTGTTTTTTTTAAAGAAAGAAATCAATAGTTTGCCACCTCCTTCCTTACCTTTCTATCTCTTCTGTATCCAGTCACCTGATTGATTTGGGAAAGGAGCTTGACTATTCAACAATGAATGTGGCTATTACAAAATAACAATATATGGTTGTACATGTGAAATCGATATCAGAGTGTTCATCATATTAGGGAAGGGGGAAGGGAGAAAAGGAAGAGAATTTCAAACTCAGAAAATTTTGAAATGAATGTTAAACATTGTAATTTGGGGCAAATTAAAATTTTAAGTTAAATATTTTAAAAATATTATCTAATATTGCCATGTCTTCTGTACCCAGTGACCTGGGAAGGAGGGAGTCTGATACTCTGCGATGAACATAACTATTAAAAAATGGCATTGGGGGAGGTAGGTGGTACAATGGATGAAGCTCCAGATCTGAAGTCAGGAGGATCTGGGTTCAAATTTGACATTAGACACTTCCTAAGCTGTATGACCATGGGCAAGTCATTTAACCCTATTTGCTTAACCCTTGCCATTCTGTTTAAGTAAGTAAGGGTTTTAAAAAGTGTCATTAACTGACATTTCTAGATGTCTTGCAGGTTTACAAAGAAGTTTCCTTAGGGCAGTGAAGTAGATATGGCCAGCACAATTTGAGGCAACCTTTACATCAATGATTTCAGACACAGATTTGTGTTAAAGGAAGATTGTTAAAAGTTACCAAAGGCTGTAAATTTTCTGAAAAGAACTGTGACTTCTGTGGAGCATGTTTTACTTAAGACTGTCCCTCTGCATGTGAATGAATGTTGAAGTTTGATCTAAAAGAATATAAAAGCTAGAAGGGTTCTTGGAGACTATTCAGTCTAACCCTTCATTCTACGAATGGGGAAACTGAGGCCTAAAGAAAGCCTAAATGAGACCAGGGACATCCAACCTGGGTCCAGCTTAAAAGAAAAGAATGGCACACAGCCAGTTTAATGACAGTTTTAGGACCCAAAACCAAGTCTGCTGACTGTACATCACATGCCCATCTCCCTGGGCGAAGTTAGAATGGAATCACAGGTCAGGGGGTGATTTGATTTTCCATAACTTAGCATGCACTATCTTAAACAAATGACCCCATAAAAAGAAAGGATTCCCTGGGAGGAGCAGATGCATTTCTCTCCCTTCTTTGAGAAAGTGGGGATCATTGGGGATGTAGACACACACACACACCCAACTTATGTACATAGTTCGTACATGCACATAATAGGCAATTCAGTGTATTCATGCTTACATATATACCCAACCATATAGATATAGATATATATAGCCGCATTTGGTATGTTTTAATTCTTTTAAAACACACTTGGTGGTGTTTTCATTGGAATTGTTTTACTGCCTTTTACCCTTCTAGCTTGTCTTTTATCACAACTCTCTGGGTAGGAGAGGAAGCAATAGTCAGAAATGAAGGTTGTAATGAAATAAAAACTAAAAGTAAAAATTAAAGATAAAAGATTTTTAAATGACTTATTAAAGTTATTCCAAAGCATTAAAATCCAAAAAGTTCATATTATGCAAATCACTTAAAACAAATAAAAATATAACAAATAATTTTAAAATAAAATAATAATTAAAAAACAATCATTTTCTCACTGCTCCAGGGGAAACCCAGTTTTTTCTTGAGCAAGACCCAAAGTTGAAAGGGGGCCATTATTGAAAGTAAGAAGACCAGCCTACACTCGTGGGAGGGAGAAAAAAGAAGGAAACTCCCAGCTCGGTCCATTTTTTTTAACCTGTCAAAATATCCAAAAGGATAAGTGAATTATTTCACTCCATTTTCCCTCTTTTCCCCAAGTACAAAAAACTGAGATAAGTGAAACGCAAATTCCATCCCGTCCTCACACATCCTCAACCTAAAAACCAATGTTCAGTTGGAGTTCTCAAAATAAATAAATAAATGAAAAAAGCTTTTTAAAAATCCACAGAAAACTTAAGTTTTCAGAATCATCCTACCTTTGCCAAATGTCCCAGATTCCTTAATGCTGCAAATAATAAATTTCCTTCTTTGCAAGATAGGCTTTTGGCGTTGGTTAAAAAAATGTCATAAAAGAAATCAATCTAAGAAAAGAAACTCGCTCAGAGTGGGTTCTCTAGAGTCTCCAGTTTCTAACTAGTTCCCCAGAAGGTAAAGCGCCAAACTCCTCCCATCTTCCTGTAGTTAACAGTTAAATGTAAGAAATATGAAGGGGTGGTGGGGGGAAGGCACTAAGATCCTCTGGAAGACCCTGAGGCATTTTTAGAGCTACAAAGGTTATAAGGGCAAATCTGGAGACCAAATAACCCTATTGTTACAGTCTCCCCCAATAACAAAGAGAGAAAGGAAAGCGATTACCTGGGCTTACCTCCATATCTTAATTCAAATGCTACTTAAAAAAAAAAAGCCACCACCACCTTCCCCATGGACTGCTCAATCCTCTTTTCAGTCACTTTACAGAGCTGACCTCCAGTTCTAAGGGAAAATGTAGAGATTTGAAGCAATAAAGGGCTAATCAAAAGTATAAGATGTTAGGATAAAGATATGGGAGAAAAGCCATCAAAATCATGAGCAGAATATATAGAGCAAGCTGGAATTAAATAGCAAACTAATTTAATTCTTATACAAAATTATTTTACAAATCCATTTTTTCAAGTTAGAAAAGTAGAAGAGTAAATAAGTAGAGGTCAAACAATTTTTTTTGCCCTATGGAATCAAAATTGGAATGTCTAATACAACCAGATTTACATAACTTGGTGGGTTTTGACTCCATGAGATTTTTAGAAGTCCTGATGTCTTCTAATAAATTATAGAACTTTAAAAATTGGAATGGATTGTTAAAACCATCTTCTCCACCAAAACGAGGTGGAAAGTCCAGCCTAATAGACTAGCCTGAGGTCATATGCAGAGCAAGGGGTTCCCTTTATATACTAACTACTTGGCCTTTCATTGAATTCATAGGCATTTTGCTCCCTTTTCCCCCACCCTACCCATCTCAGGCATTGTTTAATTTCCTTATTATGCATTTCTGCAATTCAGTCAAATTTTCATATACAAAAGGACCCCTCAAAACCCTTCTTGAGCTTATTATTTTAAAAAGAATTTTCTATGGACCTTTGAAATGTTCATAGCTCCATAGGGAAATGGTTGCTTGTCTATATAGATCCTGTCCATTCACTGATTTTTCTAGAAGTGGAGAGCCAAATGGAGAAGTATAAAACAATGAGTCCTCGCCTTCTAGAAGCTTACAATTTAGCCAACTAATAGCAGCGGATATTTGTATGCTAATATCACCTTCAGCCTACTTAGAAGTGGTAAGGGTCAAAAGCCAGAGGAGTGGGAAGAGGTTTAAAAAGTAGAGAGATCACTTCTGGCTCTGATGATCAGAGAGGATTTCATGGAGGAGCAGACGGATAAATGGAAGGATAGATATGATTTTCACAAGCAGAAATGAAGGCTAGATCACTGGAGAGTATTCCACTGGAGGTGGAAGAAACATGAGCAAAGGAATTGAGTGGGAAAGGAAAGATAACAATAGAATTTCTCCTGCTCTGAAGCTCTTTATCCTAACATACCACTGTCAGGCATGGACGCTTATGCTGTTGTATATATCTCAAGAAAGGAAAAGAATCGTGTTATGGTGTAATTACAAGTTAGTTCCTCAGTGGTGTAAAATATACTTTCTAAAACTTAAGACAAACTTTTTGACACATTTCAAATTCCAATTCAAAATAAAAGACAAAATAGTATAACATAGCAACAGAAAATATGATCTGTATTATAAAAAAGGAAGACAGTAGATTTAGAGTTGAAAGGGAGATTTAGAGGTGATTGCTAACAATTAAGAAAACAAACAAACCAGATGGAGAACCAGAGGCCCAGAGAGGGGAAATGGCTTGTCCAATGTCAAAAGGGTCTAAGTGGTATTATCAGGCAGGATCCAACTCTAGGTCCTTCTAGTGACAGAGGCAGGGCTTTGCTGGAGTGACCCTATAGCTTTTCTGATTGCCAAGACCAATGATCTTTCCACTAGACAGACCAAAACTGAGTCAGAAATAATAGCTATCTGAAGGTGAAAGTTCATTTATTTAACTACTTGTCTACAGTACTCAATTAAATTTACTATACAAAGAGAAAATGGGAAATGCTGCAAATGATAGCAATGCTAAGTCTATTCTTAGATAAACTTGTTGCAAAATCACAACCTAGGGCAAATTAGGTTTGTAATGAAAATGTTTAAAATCAACTACATGGGGGCAGCTAGGTGGCTCAGTGGATTGAGACAGAAGGTCCTAGGTTCAAATTTGACCTCAGATACTTTCTAGCTGTGTGACCCTAGGCAAGTCACTCAACCCCCATTGCCTAGCCCTTACCACTCTTCCTCCTTAGAATTGAGATAAGGGTTTAAAAAAAAAAACATCATTTATTCTCTCCCTCTTTTAAGTATATTATCTATTGTGACTATAAATAAAACATAATTAAAGCTTATATTCTCCAGCAGAATAATAGCTAGTGTAAAAAGTTTAAATATTGTTTTATTTTATCCTCCCCTAGGAGGTGGATACTATACAAAATAATATAATCCTCATTTTATAGAGAAGGAAACTGAAACAGAGATCAAGGGACTTGCCCAGGGTCACACAGATAGAAAGTATCAGAAACCAAATTTGAAGTCTGGTCTTCCTAACTACTAGTCCAACATTCGAGCTACTAGTTTAACCTCACTAGAATGAATGGCAATATATCACTAAACCAGAAACAATATTTAAAACATTGACTTTCACTTGTCAGATGTGGGTATGCCAGATATGATCATCTTTTTATAAAAACAGAGGACCCACCATGATTATCAAAGTTTAAAGTAATCCACAGTCAAAAGGAAACAAAATATTTGTCTTCTGCTATGCTAATATTTAACCCAGATGCTTTCATTCATAAATTACCCACAGATTTTAGAACCATATTTAGAGCTTCATTAAAGGAGGCTGCTCCACCCCACCCCATCCCCAACACACTTAAGCAACTGTTGAGAAGCTTTCTTGCTCTGTCCTATGTTCTTTCTATTGCTTTCTAGAATCTCCTGTTTACAAAACTGTTTAGAAATAAATAACTTGTAGCTTCTCAGCTTCAAAGAAAAGATCCTTCAAATTATGTTACATCTCAAATGGGAAAACATGAAGCTGTTTAAGTTTTAATTATGGGAAGACAAGTGACTACTGTTATATGCTTAAATTCTTCAGATTACCTCATTAAGTAGTTGTCTTCACACCTTTCCTTTGGAGAAGTAGAAAGATAATGAGGCATAGCTGAATTCCTAGTTTATTTTCCTAATTCCACACATTCCTAATCATCTTGCTACCTAGATCTAAAACTATTCAAAATCTGACAGGTTAAGAAAATAATCTGATCCTTTTAGTAAATAAAGAAATCATTTTTTTTCCTAAGGGAAAGGGAAGAGGATAAGGGATGATGGCTGCTGGGTAACCTTTCCAAATTCCTGACATCAAAAAGATCCTAATAAGTGGGTTGCCAATAGAAGTGTGTAGGAGCCTTTAATCACAAACTCAATACCATCAAGAAACCAGAATACATCTACAACTAGAAAGAAAAGGCTGTATTGTTTTCACATTACACTCTTCCTCTGGGATGCTTGAAAATGTATTTGACTTTCAGAAGGATTTTTTTTTTAAATCCCATTTGTAATTTACAAACATCATGGGAGCAATGAGACATAGTGGGGGAAACCCAGTATTTGGAATCAGAGGAAGTGGTCTCTCTCTTAGCTTTTCCAGTTACTACCTTTATGTCTCTAGTAGGTCTTATCCTCAGTTTCTTCAACTGTGAAATTAAGGAGTTGGACTAAATGATTGCTATAACCTCTAAATCTATTATCCTATGCTAGAGAATAGATTGCAAACTAAAGCTCCTAGTTCGAATGAACATCAAGAAAATAATTTGTCTGCTTTTATCTATGCTTCTGATAATGTGTCAAAAACATTATAAATAATTACTAGAGGTTAAAAAAAGGTTTTAGACAAGGAAGAGGAAGCTACTAAGAGGAGAGACATCAAAAGTAATATCAATGTATGTTTACATAAAATTTTCACTTTTGGATGCTAAGTTAATAAATAGTTTACATTTATATAGCTCTCTAAGGTTGGCAAAGCATGTGACATATATTTGATTTTTTGATTCTCATGCCAACCCTCAGGCAGGTGCTATTATCATTCCCATTTTACATATGAAGAAACTGAGGTTCAGAGGTTATATAACTTGCATGGGATGATATAGTTATGGAGGAATTAGAGCACAGATTTTCCTGACTCCAAGTTCAGTACTTTATCTATTATATTGTATTGCCTCATTTTCAAATTTGTCTAAATTTCCAGAGTACAGTTATAGCCCAATAGCATGAAAAACAGACATCTCCAAATGAAATGTGGTATCAGGCCTAGAAACATGCATCAATGTGTCTTTCTATAAGTAGAACTGAGCAGTATCTTCTTCTTTTTTTTTTTAACCCTTACTTTGGGCCTTAGAATCAATACTGTGTTTTGGGTCCAAGGCAGAAGAATGGTAAAGCAATGGGGGTTAAGTGACTTGCCCAGGGTCACACAGCTGGGAAGTGTCTGAGGCCAGATATGAATCCAGAACCTCCCATTTCTAGGTCTGGCTCTCAATCCGTGGCTACCCAGCTGCTCCTTGAGTAGTATCTTCTAATAAAAAGGGGAAGGACCAGTGATCAAGAGAAAGAGTCTGATGAAAAAACTAAGTAGATTAAAAAATATACAATTCTTACAAAAAACAGACTTCCTTTCCTATCTTTTTCTTTTTCCTATCTTTCTCTTCAAATATATTTTATTTCCCCAATTCTATGTAATAACAACTTTCAACATGCATCTTCCAAAATTATAAGATCCAAGTTCCCTCCTCTCAGAAATGGTAAACATGGGTTATATATCACACAAAACATACTTCCATATTGGTCATTGTTGTAAGAGAATACTCATATAAAAACAAAACCCCCCAATAAAACCATAAACTAATGTGAAAAAATAATATGCTTTGATCTATAGCTGACTCCAACAGCTTTTTGTCCTATCTTTCTATGAAGTGACAGCAAACTAAAATTCTTATTAAATGTGTGTGTGTATGTGTATATTACCATTCATTTAAAAAATATTGAGTTCTAAATTCTCTCCCTCCCTCCTGCTCCTCCCTCATCCATCAAGAAAGCAAGCAATATGATATCAATTATACATGTGAAATCATGCAAAACATACTTGCTGGGTAGTCATAAAGAGTAGGCAGCATATATATAGGAAAAACTGGAGAGCTAGGATTAAGAGGAGTTTCCAATTACCTCTGTCATATGAATGAATGGGGGGGCACTAATGGCTAGCCTCTGCTTATTTTGCAGTGTTGGTTCTACGGATAAAGTAAAATTTCACATGTGAAGTGTTTATGTATATGATTCTTCTAGCTAAAAGACATTTTGTGGCAATTTGGTAACCTCCTTCTATTTTAACTTTTAGCTTCCCCCCATCCCCAAATAACTGCACAGGCCTACTGCAGGGAAAGGGTGTCATTAGGTATCAAGGATCTTGAATTCTCAATGAGCACCAAGTTGATTTTAAAACACATGCTACCCTTTGACCCAGAGATTCCATTCCTGGGCTTATACCACAAGGAAGTCATTGATAAGAAAAATGTCTCCACATACACCAAAATATTTAGAACAGCACTTTTTGTGGTTGCAGAGATTGGAAACAAAGTAGACATCCATCAAGTAGAGAATGGCTAAAGAAAATATAGGACATGGATGTAATGGAATTTTACTATGCTGTAAGAAATGATGTGATGAACTGCTTGATTACATGGGTTGAGGGGGATATGATTGGGGATATAGACTCTAAATGAACATCCTAGTGCAAACATAACAACATGGAAATAAATTCTGATCAAGGACACATGTAATACCCAGTGAAATTGTGCATTGGGAAGAATATGGTTCTTGTAACCAAAGAATAATGTTCTAAATTGACTAAATAGGAAAAAAAGAACAAAAGAAATGATGTGATGAGTACAGAGAAGTATGAAAAGATTTCCATGAACTGATGCAAAGTGAAATAAGCAGAGTCAAGAAAATAATATATACAATGATGATAACAATATCAATGGGAAATATATATGAGAAAACATCCCCGCCCCATTCTTTGGCAGTGGTGGGAGATCCACAAATTTCAAACCACAAGATCCACAAAAATCAAACACTGTACATATTTCAGAATTTTGGGATGCATTAATCAACTAAGCAGATTTCTCCCTTTTATTTCCCTCTTTTGTTTTTAAAATATGAGTTGTTATTGGGGATGGCTCTCTCTGGGAGGAGGAGGAGGAGGAGGAGGAGGAGGAGGAAAAATACTAGGAGAATTTATGGGGATGTAAAAAAAAGCAAAAGGCCAATAAAAACATTTTAAAATGCTAAGTCAAAAGCTAAATCTTATGTAATTAAAGAAGTCAGAAAACCTTTAATAAGTTCCTGCAAAGTGTTAGGCACTATGCTAAGTGGGGGTGGGTGGGTAAGGGGAGGACAAAGAAAGGCAAAAAACCAGTCTCTGCTATCAAGTAATTCACAATCTAATGGGAAACAAACTAAGAATCTCCATCCCTTGAAGAAGCACCTGAATACTATGCCACATTCAGGCTTATTACCAATCCTTAGGTAGTTTATGTGACAATGGGAAAAGATAATGGGAAAAATTTAGCTCACTGTTGATGTGAAGTTAAAACTGAAAAATACCACTATCAAAATTAAACCCAATTACTTTTTCAGTCCAGTTGCTTTTCACCAGTCTCTTCCCTTTCATCACTTTTTTCCCCCTGCCTGTAAAAAAATGGTTCTTAGCTAGACTCATGGAGAGAGTTTGAAATGTGTTCTGAGCCTGGATAGTATGTTTTGTTTGTGCGTGTTTTTAATGATAATGTATTATATAAACTTTGGAAATGTATGTAAAGTCTCCAATAAAATAATACTAACTCGTCACATTTTTGAAGGTTCTTTTTGGAAAAAAAAAAATTGGTGTCCAATGAACGTTTCTCATTTCTCATATGCTTATTATGCAGAGAATCAGAAGTTTGTAAGCAGAATCATAGGACTGGAAGGAACCTTACAGAACATCATTTAGTTCAGCCCCCTAATTTACAAATGAGGAAACCAAGTCTTAAATGACTTATCCAAGGCCAAACAATATTAAAAATGATGAAGTCCAGGTCCTCAGATTCCAGACAAAGAGATCTTTTCACTTATTAGGCTGCCTCAGCTATTATTTCATCAACAAGATTATTGTCACTTGCCTTATATTCAAGGTATAAAATTGCCAACTTGGCCAACATTAAATCTGATCAAAATTAGAGATTTAAGTAACTTTTAAACAATTGGTAGGCCTGAATGTTTAAACATGTTCTTTATAGACGGGAATAGGGCAAAAAAAATTAAAAGTAACAGTTTTGTTGTCCAGCCAGGAATCACTACCAGATTTTAAGTGTTTGGTATTGCACTGCTGAGCTAGGGAAGTGTTTAAAAAGTAGACACTGGTAAGAAGTTGTTTGAGTACAATGAAATTTGAAAAATTGTAAAGTCTGATGGGTTAAATGTCTAAGGACCGGTGCAATCCATGTTAAAATTCCAAAGACAAATAATGGTCTGCCAATAAGCGGCTGAAATAAATAAACTTTGTAATGGGAAATTCGAAAAACCACACTTTAAATGAAGTATTATGAAATAAAGATGGCCACTAAAATTCATTATTCTTAAGTATGCCAAAAACCTAAGTTGGAAATGACTTCTTCCTTTAAATAGACAATGTCATATCTACTAATTATAGAATACAATTCAGGTCAAAAGAAAGTGCCCAATTCAAAAGGAAAAACTATTTTGTGTGCAAACATGCAGCATTAGGGAAGAGCCTAGAATTATAACAAAAACTCTTCTCTACCGGTATATATCTTCTGGATTTTATTAATGTACCATTCTTACTTAAGCTCTTCTATTTTATTGCAGTAGAGAGCTTGCTCAATTATTCGCTCTTGAAAGCCTGTTCCTCTGTCCTGCTGAGTAGTGGTTCCAGCAATTACTGCTCACTAAAAAAGGCTCCAAGGTAGAATTGTTTGGAGTTGGTCCCTGTCCCCTCCCCCCTCCATGCCATCAAGTCTGATTCCAGAAAACGCTGTATGTACCCCCATCCTTTAAAAGTTCCACTTTTTTTCTACTTTCCCTTAAAGACCAGTGCAATAAAAGCAACAAAAACAGTCCACAAGCTTCCCACAGCACTCGGAGTGCTTGGGTGAATTAGTCAAATACGGTTATCATCTGAAGGGCCACTCGTGAATTTCGAGAATCAAACTGAAGTGTGATAAGTTAGGAATGATATTAACTGGGGGAGGTGGGTTTAGTTGCTTAAATTGGCAGCTTTCCCAACTTCTTCAGTTTAGCCTCTCAACAGGCTTGTAGCTAACCAGAGAACCATAAAAAGGTGGGCCAGGGAAGGTGGTGGGGGAAAGAGATAGGGAAAGCAGGTAAGATGATCTATCAGTACACATCAGCTTTCAGTTGGTCGGACCTACTTCACCTTTAAGGAAGAATAGAAAAAGAAAAGTGTCTTACTTGTTTGTTATGGGTTTTATTGGGGGCCAGAGAAAAACCCGAGCTGTGACACTCGGAGACCACAACCCCTACTGAGTGCCCAAACGGCCAAGCCCTTGGCACGAGGTGGGTAGCGACTTTAGCCAGGTATCACGGTTGCTGCTGTTGGGTATTTGGCTGTGGATAACACAAGGACTAGATTCTTTTTCTTCTGCTTCCCTTCCCCCATTCTTCAACATACATTACCCACAAACCTGACGGAGAATGGAGGGGGAAGGAGTCCAGTTAAAACAAACATAAACTCTGGGATCTTCTAGGATTCCTCCGTTTATAAATACTTGTATCTTCGCAGCTGAAAGAGCTAAGAGAAGCGTCTACGCTACAACAAGAACTCAGTCCCTGCAAGCTGGAAGGGGATGGGGACCGGGTTCTCGGTGTGACTTTTTTCTCTAGGCAAATTACCGCACAATTTATTTCCTTTAGTTTTCCTCGAATACAACTATGTATTTTAAATCGATTTATTTGTCTGATCCAACCTGGTTTCAGGTCACCTAAATCTTTCCACCAGCCAGACCTCAAAAGGCTAATGCCCTCTAGGTAGGTGTCTAGGAAGAAAATAGGCTGGAAGAATCCTATCTGAGTTCCAGTGTACATCTGCTTATAGAAAGGGGAATGCACACTGGCTGGGATCTTTTATTACGCAATGTAGTCTAAATACAGGCCACTAATACTGAGACACTGGCTGCCTTCGCAGAGACCTCAGCGGAATGCACAGTTATAAGAGAACAAGTCTCTCTTGAGCGGTTAGATGGGTTTTGCCCACCGACCGGAGTCGGTATCTTGAACATAAAGTTGCAGCCTTACCTTGAACAGTTTTCTGAGGTTCTCTTCCACCGAAGGATCTAAACAAATACAACCCAGAGAAGAGATCGTGTAAGTTTCAACTCCAGTCAGTCAGGCACTTCTGCAGAGTGGATCATCCCCTTCACCCCTTTCCCACCGCTTCTTTAAGATCAGAGCAACAATATTCCCGAGGCAATTACGTTAAGAATGAGCCCTAAAAGCCCCTTCCATAGTCAAACTAAAGTGGGTATCCCAGCTCCCCACTACGTGGCATCTTCTTGGAAAGGAGGGACAAAGTAAATGAATTTGGGGAATAAATCAGATCTCATTCGCATTACAACCAGCCCTATAGGGCGCTGACCTAGTTGAGCAGAATTCTGTCTCCAAACAAAACATACAGGTAAATAACGCTCTCGTTTCTCTCTTTCTATCACGGCTTTAAAGTACAGATCATAGTTAATACTAATTTTTACCAGAGGCGAGAGAAACCGTCAACGTTAACACAATGTTTGCAGATTGAGCAAGAGTAGAAATCCTCCAATTAATATTTCATGTTAACTTTAACCCAGAGTAAAACGACAACTATAGCATCGAATTTTTAGTCTTTGTAATATGTAACCATGAATGCAGGATCAAAAAAGACCCCGAAGGGAGTAGCGCTCTTCTTTAGGACATCTACTCCCACACTCCAGGGATTCTCCCTACATTTCAAATATGACCTCCCCCCACCTGCTCAGATCTGCCAAAATCCACCCAGACATCAAGCAGGAAATCAGACTCTCTTCCAACTTGCTTCTTTTCGAATCCCAGAGATGTGTAAACCTAAATGACAAACACTTCTATTGAATGCAAACTAGGTTTTCAATGGAGAAACTCCAGTTCGGCTACTCTCCGTCTCGGATTACACAAACATACCTGGAGGCAGGTTGGAGGGAAACTAAGGGCTAAAACTAGGGTGGATGGGGGCTTACATCGAGTTAGTTTAAACCTGTTTGTGTATAGTTACCCTTTTTTTTTGTTTTTGTTTTTGTTGGTGAGTGGGGATGGGTGTAGACTGAAAATATGTAATAGATATGAAAAGGAAAAGAATGACTTTGGAAGAGCAAAGTTCCTATTAAATTATGTTTGTTTCGTTAAAACTGAGGGCTTTGTTATTTTAAAACAGAATACAATAAAAATCCCGGCCCAGAAGCCTCCACGAAGTTGGAATTGGTCGGGGAGTTGGGGAAGATCAAGTGTCACTTGAAATACAATTTAGACTATTGTTAGAAAGTCTTCAAAAGAAAAGAGCTGAAAGTTTTCATTTGCTTGACCCCCCGAGAGAGGACCATCCCAGCCACTCCAAGGAAGCTCCAGCGAGCATCTCCCCCGGACCACTCACTCACCTGCAGTCCCCGCTGCCAGTTAGGGAAAGGGGGAAGCAGCTGAACCTGGATCACCTCGCCAATGGGATCCCCTCAGCTTCATCCCCTAGGTCGAGGAAGAGAAGACTAGCAGCTTCTCTCATTACCCTTCCTCCTTCCTCTCACTTCTCACACTCAAACTCCAATTGCTGGCCTCTCCCCACCCCCACCCCCGCACCCCGCTCCCCACTCCGAATGGGCACGGGGTAAAGTCCGCCAAATTAATGACAACTGGAATACCCACCCGCCCCACACACACACCCACCTACCCACACACAGACCTCCCTTCTTCAGTTCAGGCGGAAAGGAAGGGGTGCCGCAGTTAAGCCTAGTTAAATGGACTCAGTAAAGCACTTTCTTCTCCCCGGGGCAGGGGTGGTGGCTCACCGAGTGAAAGTGAGTGTATGGAAAGCAATTCACAGTTCTGTCAGTATAGGTGCTTAGGACCTTTAGGAGGGGTGAGAGAGAAGAACTAGAGGGAGGGATGGACCCTGCAAAGCAGATGATGCACCCAGGTAGAGCATCAGAGCGGCACCCCAGCCAGTCATCTAGCTTTGCTGGCGCCCAAACCCTGTACCAGACCGTTTGATTGACAGAAAATCGTTTTCCCACCTTCCAAGCCGCTCAAACGCCTCATCCCCCCCACCCCCATCTGATTGGACAGCTTGGTCTTATCACGTGATTGAAGATTCTCTTCCCCTCTTCCTTCCTCCTTCCTCTTGCTTGCCCACTCCCCTTTTGCATTTTTAAATCTTCTTCCCTACCCCCCATCCTATAAATTCACTTTCACTTTTAACTCCCTGGAAATGGAGAAATGGATCCCAGGGGAGGAAGGGAAAGATTCTTAATGAATTTGAGGGAACCCTTGCCTCCCACTCTGTTTCAAATCAAACCGGGAACTTGTTGGGGGAGGGCAAGGGGCAGGGTACCGAAGAAATAGTGGTAGAGCCATTACATGAAGACCTAAATTTCCAAGGAAAGAGAAGTGAAAGAACCGGGTGATCCCGGACCACAGACTTGTACTCCATTCTGCCCCCCTGAAACAACGGACTCTAACAGAATCACGCACTTCTAATACTGTCGGCTGAACCCTGGGTTTCGATGGAATTTTGGGGCAAGAGACCGAGGAAGTGCAATAATAGGATTGTACAGGTGGGAATGGAAGGACCTTAGGAGCTTGAGAATCCAACTTTCTCATTTTACAGATTAGAAAACTGAGGGTACAGAGAGTTTATTACTTGGCCAGGATCATACAGTTAATACTGTGTCTAAAAGTGGGATTTGAATTCGGGCTTCCAGAATTCCCCTACTACTTTATCCACTACACTAATATCACATTCATGTGCTACCTTAGTGTTTGCAGAGAGCTTTCTATATATTATTTTTTTGATCACCCAAAGTCCCTGTGGGGTAGATATTATTATCTCCAAATTTTATAAATAAGCAACTTGAGATACAGAGAAATTAAATGGTTTTTCTAGAGTCAAACAGTGAGTGAATCAGCCTTGGGAATGCTATACAGGTCTTCCTGACTCAAGGCACTGTAATTCACTCCAGCATAATCAAATTAATAGGTGGGGCAAGTGATAGAATTTGGCCTGGAGACAAGTAAGGCTTGAGTTCCAATCCAAATTCAGACTTCTTAGGGGAACCTTGGGCAAGTCATTTAAGCACAATTTGCCTCAATTTCTTTTTCTTTCTCTTTCTTTTTCTTTCTTTCTTTCTTTCTTTCTTTCTTTCTTTCTTTCTTTCTTTCTTTCTTTCTTTCTTTCTTTCTTTCTTTCTTTCTTTCTTTCTTTCTTTCTTTCTTTCTTTCTTTCTTCCTTTCTTTCTTCCTTCCTTCCTTCCTTTCTTAATCCTTACCTTCTATCTAGAATCAATATTATGTATTGGTTACAAGACCAAAGAGCCATATGATCTAGGCAACGGGGTTAAGTGACTTGCCCAGGGGCCACATAGAGAGGAAGTGTCTGAAGCTTGATTTGAACCCAAGACCTCCCAGCTCCAAGCCTGGCTTTCAATAACCTCCTGCCTCAACTTCTTTATATGTCAAATGTGATAATAGCACCTACCTCCTAGGGTTGTTGTAAGGATCAAATGAGATAATTGTAAAACTAAATAACTGTTAGCACTTGCACCCCGAAAGGGGGTGTCAATCTATTCCCCAGTGGCTCTGCTCACTATCTCAAACTATGATATCCCTCCAGAGACACTATACCTCTGTGTATTCAGTTTCCTTCTATTAAATTAAAAGCTTCTTGAGAGAAGGGATACACTTTTATACATTTGCCTCCCTGATATTTAGAACAGTGCTTGTACATAGTTGCCTCCCCTATATTTAGAAAAGTGCTTATACACAGTAAGCCCTTAATAAATACCTTTTCATTAATTTCAGCAATTTATTTGGGATGACACTGAATAAGTAGATTAGTTTAGGTCTCATTTGATATGGGCTCTGCCCACCCATGAACAATTAATATTGTCTCAATTATTTAAATCTGACTTTGTTTTTAAAGTATTTTATAATTATGTTCATATAATTTCATTTATTTATCATTCTGCCTCTGAATTGCCAGCAATTGTAGATAACATCTTCTCAATACATTGGTATAAAGTTAGTCTTCTTGTAGTATTATTTACATGAGTATATATCCTCTTCCTTCTCTTTCCCCAAAGCAGCACTTTAACTACCTCCTCTCCCCACCTTGCAAGAAAGAAAAAAGCCATGGTAAGCAGTTTTTTTCACTCTTTAAAGGTGTGGGTGTGAGTAAGCTTATCTAATTACTGAATTACCAACCTCTTTGTGGCATAAAACACAAGCATGGCTTAATTTATGTTTCTTTTATGGAACTGACAGTGTTTTCTGAATACTCTGTAACTTCATTACAATTAAAGAACACAACATTTCTATGGTCCAAATACATCTCGTTTAATTGAAAATGCCTTTCATTCATTCATTCATTCAAATGAATTTCAATGCTGAAATTCAACTTCAACATCACATTTCCAAGCATATTGTATTTTGAGAAGCAAAATGGGTTCTTCTTTCTAAATGATGATCATGGCCTTGGGGCATGATATGTTGGGTATCACTCCAAAAATCTGAAATACCAAATACAACCCCTCCTTTTGCTTTCTACTTAATACTGAGATTTGATTAATGAGAAAAGGAAGCTTATAAAACAATTTGCTTCCATAGTGTCTTGTGACAGCGAGTTCAACTAATTATATGTTATTTTAAAAGTATTTCCTTGAATTTGTTTTGAATATACAGTATTGCCTTTGAATTTCTTTAAATACTCCCTTGTAATTTTACCAAATGAAAGACTAGATAAGTTTACCTCATTGATGTTCTCTATGGGACTGGACCTATGATTTCATTTTTATAGGGTGAGGAAACTCCCTCAACCAATGCAGGTCACCACTTCTTTGTCACTTAAACTCTTAAGGAGCTGCCACTAGTTATTTCACAACTAAACACTATAAGGGTTGATTATGGGTGTGTGTTGATTTGGCAGAACAGCTTACTTTTTCTGGATAATTTAAAAGATCATTTGCCAAGAAGTGGGCATCATAACAAAAAGAAAAATCAATAGAATAAATTGGAGAGGGAAAAATATTTCTTAGTAGAAAAATTCCTATTTATTCTCAAGCCTTTCAGAGAATAATGCAGAATAATACTATATACTGTCAAATTTGTTCATCTTCCTCCTCAAATGTGGCTACTCTCATCTTTACTTTTTGAAATTTGGGAAATTTGCGAACTTGTTGTATATACCTGCCTTTAATTAATTAATTAATATCCCAATCACCAAAAAACAAATTGATCAAATTTTCCTGTTTTTTTCCTCCTTTGAACTTTGATTTGGGTACTGAAGTAATTAGCTAGGTCAGTGAGGAGGGGCAAAATGGAGAGAGTGATAGTCCTGGAATCAGAAAGACTCATCTTCCTCAGTTCAAATCTAGCTTCAGACAGTTTGTTAGCTGTGTGACCCTGGACAAGTCACTTAACTCTGTTTACCTTGGTTTCCTCATCTGTCAAATGAGCTGGAGAAGGAAATGGCAAACCATTCTAGTATCTTTGCCAAGAAAATCCCAAATGGGGTCAAGAAGAGTCAGAGTCAACTGAAACAACTGAACAACAAAAAAGTAATTGTCTATCAAGCCTTCCTATTTTGGGAGAGGGTAAATCAACATTACCACCATCTGAAGCACTCAAATGACAATAATAAGGTAGGAAGAGTAGGGAAACCTGGGGTTCAGAGACTGAAGTGATTTCCCCTAACATTGTATAGTAAGCAGGAAAATCAGGACTTGCACACACTCCCTGAATTCAGATTTTTTCATCATGAGACCATACTTAAAAACTGTTTATGGAATCTCTTAGCCAAACTAAACAAAGCAGGTTAAAAAGGGGTCTTTGAAAAGCAAAGGATATCACTGAATTTGTAAATCATCTATGGCATCTATGGCACAGTGGAATCCAGAGTCAGAAGGATCTGGGTTCAAATCTAGTCTTAGATACTTCCTAGCTGTATGCCCCTGGGCAAGTCACTTAATTCCTTTGCCTAGCCCTGGCCCTTCTCCCTTAGAATTATTACTAAAACAGAAAGTAAGGGTGTTTTTTTTTTTTAATTCCTTAATTAAGATGTATGTCACATCTAGAGACTTGCATAAATTCCCAGGCACTTTCTGAAATTTCAAGAGTTATCCCATGGCTTTGAATCACCCTCCTTTACTTCCCACATCTCCAGGGATCTTTTAAAATGCTTCCCCCCAAATTATAGGACTTAAAACCCAAAGTAACAATAGCATTGGGGGGCTCTAAGATTTACATATTTTTAAGAATTGAGCAGTAAATGAATTGGTGACTAATAATAACAATAAAAAGTGTAACTGGTTTAGCCTTGGAGGTATAACAAGTACTTTACTTATATTATCTCCTCTGATTTTTGCACCCCATGAGAAAGATAATTCTTAACAGCATTTTACAGATGAGAAAAGTACTGCTCACAGCTGAGTTGACTTGCCCATGACTACCCAGCTAGTGAGAGTGGGAGATGAGATTCCAATTCATTCATTCAAAGGCAGTGGGGGTGGGGGGTGGTATGTGTTGTTTTAAAGAGGGTTCACATCCCATTGCCAAGAAGTCTGAATCCTATTGTTGCACTGGAATTTTGTTAGCAAACAGTTGTTTAAAATAATAACTTTTGTTCTGCTGGGAGGTTTTAATGATTTGATATATGGTTGTTTCCAAGTCTGAACTATTGAGAAGAAATGTCCTAGGAAAATGTAAAGAGGTTATTGAGACAGGAAGAACAAAAATCAGGAGCCTTGTCTTCTGACTGTACCACTTTATAGACTTTTAGTAGTTGGAAAATCACTTAGGCTATTTCCCTTGGTTTCAAGTGGGACTAATGTATTTACTTCATTGTATGAAAACATAGTATTGTGATTTCCTATTCGTATTTTATTATTATAAATTCAAAATCTTAAAAATGTAAACTTGAGCTAGATCCCTTACTTTATAATCTAAAACTGGTGGAATTAGCCACAGCAGCCCCCACCCTTGCTTTTAATAAGAAAATGATTGGGAAGATAAAGTAAAACCGGGCAAAGGATGTGGGAGTAAATTCTTTTTATTCTACACTACTCATGAGGGAGGTGAGAGAAGGAGATTAGAGATGATGCAGACTTTTGTTTCTTTTAGATTCTCTGATCTAGACTAGAGACAGCTACCTGGAGAGTATAAGGGGAGAGGCTAGATCAGCTAAAGCTGTCATAAAAAATCAGTGGCCTTATGAATAGGACGCGTTTTTATTAATTCTTTCCCCCTCTCCCTCCCCCTCCAAATGTTTAACAAATCTGACTACCTGTAAAAACATCAGGTTCTCGGAAAAAACGATCTGGTTGGAGAAAGGCAATGTTCTATTCTAAAAATGCAGATGAGATGAGATGAGAGAGAGACAGACAGACAGACAGAGAAAAAAGAGAGAGAGAGAGAGAGAGAGAGAGAGAGAGAGAGAGAGAGAGAGAGAGAGAGAGAGAGAGAGGGAGGGAGAGACAGGGCTCAGAAAATGGTCATAAGTACCTTTATGTGTGTGTGTGTGTGTGTGTGTGTGTGTGTGTGTGTGTGTTTAAAGACAGGAAATGTTTTTCTCAAATACCCCGTTGCAGTTTCTCCATCTGGTGAAATAAAATAAGACAGATGCCTCCCCTCCCCCATTATCCAGCAACATCACCACCATATCAAGCCAAAAAATTGGTTATTTAGAGGAACTGGAGTCTTTGAAAGTAGGAAAGATTTTTCTGATCCCCCTGCCTTCTGATCCCCTGCAAATACTCCATCAGTAAGGTGATCAAGTGCTTTCAGTATTGAATGGAAAAATCTTTTGGTTAATAGGTCACCGTTACCTTGGAGGAAGCCTTCCCTGTTTCACTAACTTCCTTCGAAAACTTTTCTCCATAATTTTATTTTTGTCCGCTAGGGAGGCCAGGGCAACCCTAGGGAATGACTCCATTCTAATTGTGTCTTTCCTGTTCTCTTAAGGTCCGTGTACTTTTATACTTACTAATCATACTTAAGCGACAGTAATTCCTTGTTTCTGGGAAGAAAGGGCACCAAAACAGACCCGGGCAAATTAAAATTTTCGAACCTTTAAAAACGACTAGAACAAACTGCCTCTCAACTTTGTAGCTATCCAAAAGTGGTGCTGCTCGGGCTCCATGTGCGTTTGTTTCGAGTTTTTGTGAGACATTCAGGTTAATTTCTGCCTTTCTAAATTGAGGTGAGTCCAAGAGCGCCCGGAGGGGAGCTGAAATCACCGACTGAGGATTCGGTCTTTACTGAGATTTTCCAAAATCATTGAAATCTCTAGCAAGTGCCTCCCTAGAAGCTTTGACCTGCTTTCAGTGTGAAAATTGTCTTGTTACCTCCAGACAAACTAAATTCCTGGCTAGCTCACGCAGAGCCACCGGGGTTCAGAACATCACAAGTCTTTGATGGACCGGGAAGGGGGTGGCATTTGCTTGGCAGCGCCGGGCGCCCAAGTGGACCATACGGGGAGAAACATTTTCCCAGATTTCAAGAAGAGGGAAGTCCCTACACCGTCTCCTGTTGAGCATCTTTTCCCATCATCGCTCGTGTGTTTCCCCTACCTCTTGAAAAACCTCAGAGCAGCAGAGAAGAATCCCTACCAAAAACTCCCATGCCTTTTCCTGGTGCGTTTACCGAGCTTCGGAAACTGTTCTAGTTACTGTGATCTAAGCAGCCAGATCTCGGTTTTTAGTCCTCGTCCCACCCCAACAAAACTGAACAGATCCAGTAAACAGATCACGGTCTTCAGGGATTTTTTTTTTTACCCTATCGGGGCAAAAATCGAATTCATAAAATCGTAAACCCCCCCAGACTTCCTTAGGGCTTTCAAGCAGGGAGAAATAGCCCCAAAGTCGTCGTGACTTTTATAGTAACCCCAGCAGATTTTGCTAGGAGTAAGATCAGAAAAAAGGTAATGGGCATAGATTGGGTACAGTATCATTTGAGTTCCATGGTTAAACCTTCTTGTCTTCCATGAAGAAGGAAGCCGTTTGGGACCACATTTCCTGGAGAAGTCTGCTGGTCAGAGAATCCAGAGCAGGAAGGGACCTCAAAACCATGTGGTATAACTATTTTACAGATGGGGCAGTCTTTTCTAAGGCTACAAAACAGTTGAATGGCAGAACTGGGATTTGAACCTAGGTCCTTGGATTCCAAATCTAGTAGTTTTTCTAGTTCATCATGCTACCAGAAAAATAATCAGGTATAATTGAGGAAACACATATAATTGATAAAAATTTGAGTCTACAAGTTAGATGTGCAAGGGAGTCTCTGATCTTTCAGAGATCAAGCAAACAGAATCAGGAAGATATTTGTCAATAACTGGTCTTCTCTCCTGGCATGCTGACAGTTCTAAATGAGTACATTGTTGGTTAAATTATCTGATGCATCCTGTCATTTGGTTCATCAGTTGGCCTTTGCTCATCTTTTTCCTTTCACTTATCACCTCTGCTCATTTCACTCTAGTTTCCCCCCTCCCCACTCCTAATATTGCTTTTCACCTTCTGCAGTTCTCAGGATATAACAGCCAACTAAATCTGCAGGCCTAACCAGGGCAATTTAAAAAATCTTTTGTGAAATTTGAGATTTGGACTTTTTCAGATTGAGCATAAGGTCCATTTAATTTGCTGACGTGAAGTTCAAACTTTTAAAATTTTATCCAAGATATAAAGACATCAGACATTCTAAATAAATTAAATGCACATGTAGCAAGAGGACATATTCATATACTTATAATTAGCTATACGTCTGGGCAGAGAGTCCAGAAGCATATCTATAATTTCTTTGGCATGTATGTAGAGTTTCATAAATAATTAGGCCTGGAAGAGACATGATCTATGTCCTAGAGATAAGCTTCTTACTTTAAAGATGAGGAAACTGAGGTAGACAGATGAAATGAACTACTTAATATCACACAGCTAGTTAGTAGCAAAAGCATAACTAGAACTTTAGATCTTTAGATTTCAAGTCTATTATGCTGGGTTTTTTGGTACACCTATTGTCTCATCACAGAATCTCAGACTTGGAAGGGATCTTATACATTATAAAGTCTAATTAGAAGTAATTGTGACTCCTCTTTACAACATCTTTGACAAGTAACTGTGCAGCCTTCTCTTAAAGATGGCTAATGAAAGGGAACCCATCACCTAACAAGTCAACCTATTCCATTCTTGGATAGCCTAAATTATAAAAATGTCTTCCTTAATTTAAGCCTAACTCCGCCTCGGGACAATTTCTACCTATAGATCTTAGTTCTGCTCTTAGGGACTACATAAAACAAGTCTAATACTTTTTTTCAGGTAAAAGTCCCTCAAATGCCTGAAATAGGTCTTTTCTTCTCCTGACTAAATGTTTCAGTCAATCAGTAAGCATTGACTATGAACCCGGGAATACTTCTTGACAATACAAAGGATGGAGAAGGCTACAATAGATGAAATGAGTGATTTTTATTATATAAAACTGAAAAACAATTTTTCTTAAAGAAATCACTGCAGCCAAATTCAAAAGGGAAATAGTTAACTGGGAAAAATTTTTGCAGCAAGTTTTTTTTTTTTTTCTGAGTAAAGTCATATCTGAACAAGTACTATCTACTTATAGATAATTGAGAGCATGAACCAGCAGTTCTCAAAAGAAAATGAAATCAACAACCATCCATAAAAAGTTCCAAATCACTAATACTAAGTGAAATTCAAATGCAAACTAATCTGTGGTTTCATCTCATATACATCTGCTTTGGATGTATATAATAACATACTATTGGTGGAACTGTGCATTGTTACAGTCATTCTGGGAAGCAATTTGGAACTATAGATCCAAGTCACTAAATTGTGCATACTCTGACCCAGTGAGGCTACTACTAGGCACATATCCCAAAGGAATTAGAGAAGAAAGGACTCAGATGGACAAACATATTCATAGCAGCACGTTTTTGTTGTAGCAAATAACTGGAATTAAGGGGATGTCCACTGGTTGGAGAATGGCTAAATAAATTATAATCATGAATGAAATAAGTTAATTATGGAATATGAAATAGAATAGAATAAAATTATCCATACAAAATGAAAAAAGAAGGCACCTTGGGAAGATGTATATGAATTGATGCAGAGTAAAGTCAATGGAATCAGAAAAACAATTTGAACAAGGACCACAACATTGTAAAGAAAAACAGTTTTACAAGATTTAAGAACTCTGACCAATGCAATGACCAAATATAATTCCAGTAAAATTGTTGATAAAGAATGTTTGCCTATCTCTTCGACAGAGACGTGATGGACTAGAGGTTCAGGATGAGAGAAGTTTTTGGATATGGACAATATTTGGATGTGTTTTGCATGACCCGATGTTTTAAAAACATTTTTTGACTGGGGGGTGGGGAAGAGGGGTGAAGGATGGGGTGGCATCCCCTAAAAAGAATAGATAGATACCAAAGAGAAAGAAAAGAACAACAATGAAACATTTTAAAACTGCAAAGAATAAGAGGTAAAAAAGCAAAAAGACAAGTGGGACAGCCTTTGGAGCTAACACACTGAATTTAATATGTACTTTAAAAGATGAGTTTTATGTATTCAATTTAATGGTATCATGTACATACAATGCTTTTCCTGTTCTTTACATATGGAAAAGTTAATATTTACAAGTTCAGACTAATGACAAAAATTCTTTTAAAAATAAACAAACATTAAATACATAGTATGTGGAAAGTTCTGGAAATGCAAGGACAAAGGTGAAACAGCCCTTGTCCTCAAGGAGGTTATGGTGTAAATGGAGAAGATAATATGTACACAGTACTTAAACATCTATACCTAATATATTTGACCCAGTGATTATGGGAGCGCACTAGCAGCTTGGGGACAAATCTAGAGACCACAGAAGGCTTCATGCAGAAATTAGGTTTTAAGCTGACCCTTGAAAGAAAGCAGGGATTCAAACAGTTTGAGGGGAAGAAGGAGCTGATTCTAGGCATAAAGGAAAGCAAGTGAAAAGTCATGGAGAGGAGAGATAGAATGTCATGTGTTTGTAATCAGCATGCCTGGATCACAGTGTGAGGAAGATAGTAATTTGTATGAAGAGTGTAAGAGTATTAAGAGGGGTTAGGTTATGAAGAGCTTTAAATGCCAAAGAGAGGAGTTCCCATGCGATTTGGAGACAATAGGGAGCCACTGAAGTTTGTTGAATAGAGGGTGTGACACGATCAGGTCTTCAATTTAGGGAAATAATTTTTTTGCCCCTGTTAAAAATGAATTCAAGAGATGGACAGAGTTTAAGTGCACAAACTAATTAATGGTCTATTGCAATAGTCCAGATGAAAGTTAAAGTAGAATGATGCCCCTTCTAATGGAGAGGAGGAAACCTATGTCAATCACATTATGACGAGAAGTGACAATATTTGGCAAAACTGATTCCCATGTTGCCTAAATCTAAGACTCTTTACCATTGTGGTTATCCCTTTTAGTTACACGGTAACTTATCTATATCCTTCTAAAAATATGGTGCTCAGAATTGAACACAGTACTCCAAGTGTGATCTGACAAGGGTGAAAGTCAGTGTAAATCACTGGGGTCCGTTTTTACCCTCCCGGAAATCCTAACTATTAAATTTTCAATGTGAACATTTACATTACAGAAATTCACAAATATTACAAATTGGAGCTTTGATTTATTGTTTTGGGTGATTGTCTAGATTTAAGAAAATGATACAGAAAATGTAAATAATGCATACTAAATGAAAAAGTATGATCTGTCTACTTTTATAGAAAGCTGGTTCTTAGACATTTATTATCACTATCTCCTCTCCTTGCTCACTTGCCTCTCCTTGTACATTTTCTTAAAGTAACTGAAGTTCTAACAATTTTTACTTTTTTGTCTGCCATGGTACACTGTTGTGTCATTTTAACCTTGTGGTCCATTAAAACCCCTACTTCTTTTTCAGTTGAACTCATGTCTGGCCATGACTCCCTAACTTCCTACTTGTAAAACTGATTTTTAAAATCCAAGTATGCTTGTTATCCTTGTAGTTTTGTGACTTCTGCAAATCTGATAACCTTGCCATTCTGTAACTTTATCTAAGTAACTGATTAAAAACCTTATGCTAGATAGGGGCAGGAATAGATCCTTGAGGCACTCTACCATTCCCTCCAAGTTGACTGTTGAACCATTAATGAATTCTCTTTGTGTCTAATCATTTAGCAAATTCCAGATCTATTTTATTATCTAGCTCATATCTGTCTATCTTGGCTACAAAGATAGTATGAGAAAATTCATCAAATGATTTGGTGAAATTTTGGCAAACATATATCAATAGCATTCCCCCTTATTATATTAGCCTAGTAAGCCAGTCAAAGAAGAATAAAATGAGGGAGTCTGGAGTGACCTTTTATTCTGAGGTTATGCTGGTTCTCTGTGATCACCATTTTCTTTTCTTGATAGTTACAAATTCTTTGTTTAACAGCATATTCTAGAATTTTGCCAGAAATTGAAGTCAAAATCATTAAATTACAATTTTCAGACTGTTTTCCTTCTCTGCTCCTTTTTTTTTTGAAAATTAGGACATTTGTCCTTCTCCAGTTCCATACTCCTATTCTTTATTTCTTTATTTTTCAAAGATTTCTTAGTGGCTTACTGCTCAGATCTTTTGCTTCTGTTGGTATCTATGTATATTGTTTATATATGCTGGGCCCAGTGATGTGGACTCATAAAAAAAGTAGTTATTCTCTCATCTCTTTACTTATTTGGTTTTTCAACTCCCTATAAGCCATTTTTGGCCTGATCTTTCCAGCCATAAGATTTTTCTTGATAGAGAAAGCAGAAACAAAATGAAAATGGAATATTTTGCTTTCTCTGTGTTGTCTGTTAATATATTCTTTTCTTCTCCTTTTTTTTTAAGTTAAAACCTTTACCTGTCTTAGAATCAATATTGTGTTTTGGGTCTAAGGTAGAAGAGCAGTAAGGACTAGGCAATGGGGGTTAAGTGACTTGCTCAGGGTCTAGGAAGTATGTAAGGCTGGATTGAACCCTGGGCCTCTGGTGTCCAGGCCTCGCTCTCAATCCACTGAGCTACCTAGCTTCCCCCTATATTTTTAAAAATCTATTCTGAGTACCCCTTCTTCTATTCTCCTTTTTCTTTTTTCTGATATATAAGAGATACTTAATATATAGTTGTTATTGACTAATTTGCTTTCCCTGACATTCTGAGTCTTACTGATACTATCACTATTCTTATAAGGTTTTGCTACCTTTGAGTATTCATCTCCAGTTACTATTTGCTCTTGCTTCCATCTTTAATATTATTTTTTTAAGAATCAAAACTGAAGTTACCCGTCTATCCACACTGGTATCCTTATCATCTTATCTCTCCTTACAAAAATAGTGGCACAGAATAGCCAAGGATCCAGAATCTAGCATAGACAAATCTCTTTTCACGGGGCAATATAGTTTTCTTATTGACATTTTCTTGCATTGTGGCCTGAATAAAAGGTCATTACTTGTTCATATTATGGGAATAACTATTAATAAGGGAGGACTTTTTGCTTGGGTTTATGTCAACATGATTACTGGATCTCATTGTCTTCTTCCAGAGAAAAGGGAAGTTGGAACTCTTGGTAATCCTGGCTTTTGATGAAAGTTAGTTATCTCTCTTTATGACTGTAACAGGGAAATTCTTTTATAGACCCAAACTGTAAAAAGAAATGGGTTGAATCAGTACCAAGTGTTGAACTAATCTGAGTATTCTATCTGAACCAAAGGAGAGAACACTAAGTCAAATCCTTCAGCAGGCCATCTGTATATCCTAGATTAGAATCATCTCAGGCAAACCTAAATTCAGTTTTCTAGGCAATCTTAGAATTGATTTGGTCCACTCCTCCCATTCCTCTGCCCTATCCCCATTATCTTACAGATGAGGAAAATGAGGCTTAGAGAGATTAGATGACTTATTCAAGGTCATACTCTTAGTAAGGATAGAGGTAAGATTTAATTCATAACTTTGAAATTCTAAGGCCAATTCTTCTTTCCCTCTAATTTCTTCTAAACTGTGGAAAGTCTTAAACGGGGATATTGAAGTAGAGAGACATCTTTTTCTACATGCATTCTTCCCCATATTGAGCTGGTTTTTATGACTATACAGCTACAGGTCTCATAATGGAAAGAAGAGTGGTGTTGCCATGAGTTCTAAGGAAACTCTGAGCTTGCCCCAGTTCCCTTTTGCCTCTATGGCTGTACCCAAGTGGTTCTCCATGCCTGCAGCTGTTGGATCAGTATCTCACCCTCCTGAGATCTGTTTCTTCCTTCAGTGTTATACTCTGGTGCTACCTCCTTTGGGAAGCCTTCCTGAATCTCTTCACCTAAAAGACTATTTTTAAAAAAAGTTTAGTTATTTATTTAATTAATTTAGAATATTTTTCCATGGTTACATGATTCATGTTTTTTCCCTCCCCACCTCCCTCCTCTCTCCCAAAGCCAAAGAGCAACTCCACTGGGTTTTACATGTGTCATTGATCAAAATCTCTTCACCCAGAAGTAATTCCTCCTTCTGAAATTTCTCCTTTCTCTGTTGAACTTCTCTCTGCACTTAGACATTCTTGCTTGCATTATGATCAGCATTTGGGTATATGTATCATTCCCCTCTCAGGAGCTTACGCTTAATAATAACTATTTGCCATTTTACCAAATTTGCTAAATTAAATTTAAAAGTGAGGAGGTTGGAGAAGAGGGCAAAGAGCAGACAGAGGAGAAAAACAAGGGCTAGAGTAATAAGTTTTTATTATAGAATATTAAAGCTGGGAGGAGACCTTAGAAATAGTTTAAATCTCTTCTTTTACAGAAGAGTAAACTGTGGCCCAATTAGTTCATCACCCTTGGATTCCAGTACAGTCATATGGTCTTCTATTCTGATTATGGACCTGGATGAGGAAGGTATCTGAAAGACAAGGACACGACTTAGGGGCAAGAAATCCGATCAGACAAAGAAGGGCAAGGAATTGTCTGGCTTGGAGCAAGAAGGAAAGTCTACAAAGAGGTCTGTCTCCTTCCAAAAGACAGGTTACTTATGCTTTTCATATGTATGTATGAGTCTTCTTTTCTCCCTCCCCCCACCCCACCCCCTTAGACTGTGAACTCCCAAAGGGAAGAAGACTGTCTGGGAACATTTTGTATTCCCAGGCGCCTAGCAGGGTGTCTTGCTCCACTGGCCTTGGGTTTTTCCCGGAGACAAAGAAAGTCGGCGGGCTATGAGGAGCCTCGATGTAATTTTGACCTCTTCACTCCTCTTGTGTCCAATCTATGGAAACCTTTCGCCGATTTGTGCCTCCCGCCTCCCGGTTTCCAACCCCGGGGAAGGAGAAAGCCGCTCAGTTCGTTGGGAACGAGTTTGTGCCTGCTGCGAGGGAGGAGGTTACTAACCCAGAGAGCGCAAGTGGCATCTTTAAGAGTTCAGACTGGGAGGTCTGGAGCTCCCCCAACCCGTGCTTGCTAGGCCGGCCTGTGACTCTTCCCATCAGGCTCGGCATTCCCCCGATTTTCCCAGCGCAGCCGGGAAATTGTCAATTCTCAAGCAGAAGAAATTGCGTCGAAATGAGAACCCAGTAAAGTGGAAACAGATCACCCTAGTTGCACTTGACCTGGCCCAAGCCCGGAGTGAGTTCACCATCATTTTCCAGGCTCCGGGACCCTCCCCTGCTTACAGTAAGAGCTAGGGAATTGCCGACCGCGGTCCCCTATGCTTCCTTTCTCACGTATGTGGAAAACCGCGCTGACTGCTGCGATCCCGGGAATGCGGCTCGAACCCAGCGTCCCACGCTGAGAGAAGAAGGATGCTTCCGTCGCTCCGCTCCCAGGCGCCGTAACTTTTGGGTTACCTGAAACCGGGAGCTCCCTGCCCTGTATGCCCACAGCCTTTGGCAAAGCTAGACCATTGAAAGCCTCTGATTTGTCCTGTTGAGGACAAGTCATTTTAACCTTCTCTCGCTCAGTTTCGAGGATAGACTTGGTTGGCAGGTAGATAGAGGAACCGGGAGGGAGGGAGGGAAGGAGGGAAGCTGGCAGAAGACGAATAAAAAGTGGGCAGACAAACAGGCTGATGAGCCGTCGGGCTTTTAAGGATAAGGATGGAGAAGTAAGCAGGAAGGCAGGCAGAAGAGTGAGGGGAGAGAGACCGACAGAGACCGGCAAGTGAGTAGATAGACATAGAAGAGAGAGACAGGAAGGCAGGCAGACAGAGAGACAAAGAGAATGGCAGACAGCCTGGTGGCCAGCCTGGGAATATGGGTATAAGATTCATGTTACCAATATGAATGAGATCGAATCTGAGGACCAATATGGAATAAGAATTGATTGGGAAAGAATGATTCCAAGAGATCCAAAGCCTTTAGGGCTCCTGGCCATCCTATTTTGCCTTACTCCCCATCCCCAATCCCTAGAGTTAAAGGATATCAGAGCATTTATTCCAACTCTCACAAACAGAACCAAACACCGGCATTCCAAATTCAGGAAATATGGTAGATAGAGTGAACACAAACCTGCACTTCCAGAAAGGAGGAAAGAAAATCAAACCTAGCCTCCAACATTCACTAGCTGTGATTGATTATAGGCCAATCTGAGCCTCTCTGAGATTAATTTTTCTCATGCAGTTGATGGTGTCCTTGTCCTTGTGGCTAATAATGTAAGGAGCAAATGGTAGACTGGTAGTCAGAGAAGATGGTTTCAAATTCCACCTCTGTCACTTAGTGACTGAGAGACTGACCAAGTCCGTAACTTCTCCCAAGTCCTCCATTTCTTCATTTGCATAAACAGATTCCAGTTCTTTTAAGATTCCTGGATGCTCTAAATTTATGATCTTAGGTAACTGGGTCATTAATTCACCTTTCTTTCCTAGGGCAGGCCAACTTATTTATTATGATTCCTCTTTGGAGCCACATAAAAGAGGAAGAAATATGTTTGAACTTTGTGACATGGGCATGATTCTCTCCCCTACCTCTTCACATGTAAGAATCATGTAAAAATTGCAAATACCAACAACATGGAAATGGGTTTGAATCAAGAACACATGTGATACCCAGTAGAATTGCGCGTGGGCTATGGGAGAGGTAGTGGGAGGGAGGCGAGGGAAGAAAAGAAAATGATCTTTGTTTCCAATGAATAATGTTTGGAAATGACCAAATAAAAATAAATAAATAAAAAGAATCATGTGAAAATTAATGAAATGGTTTGCTTGATCCTCAGGTTCTATTTTCAAAATTCTCAGCAAAGCCTCAGTTTTTAAAGTTGCAAATAAGAGCTCACACATATTGCCCTTCAAAAACAAAAGCACTATGATTTGCATTAATGCAGAAATCTATTTTTTGACACAAGCTATAACTTGGCTCATCTTTCTTCCGGAGACATATTGATAACATAGAATCATTTCCCCCTTAAACCAACCATTCATCAGAGGGTTGCTTTTTTCCTTCCTATTTTAGTAGCCACTTCAAGCAAGCAGTTTTGGACTGAAATTTCATAAACAAAGTCTCAGCCAGCAAGGGGCCAAAATGAAATTTTGAGTAAAATGTAAGTCAGGTATTCTCCAGGCTTGCCACAGTATTCGAAGCAACCTGAGGTAGTAGCAAGACTTTACACACTTGCTGGCTGCCATGTTCTGTGGCCTTTGGCTATTCTGTCCTCTAGGCAACATTTGAGACCATAACTTGCTGGTCTGTATTAACTGGGAGGGTTTTCATTGGGAGTTCTCTCTACCAAAGCAATCACAGGTCAGGATTGAAAAAGGAATTGTAATATTTAGCTCTTGGGAATGTTGAGTCCTTGAAGTTAAAAGCTAGAATTTAGGGTCAATTTCTGGCTCCATTATTCACTCACTGATGTGGCCTTGGGCAAGTCACTTCAACCCTCTCTGGCTGAGGCTTTCTGTCTATAAAATGGTGATAATCACTGCCACCTACCTACCTTACTGGGGTGTTGTAAGGGTTAATGAGATGTTTGCAAAGTGCTTTGAGTTCCTGGGATGAATGACCCCTATATAAATATAATCCTTTGTTATTATCTCAGGTTTACTCTTTCATGCAAGAGCCTTCCATTCATTAGCTCCAATCTTGTTAATTTTTTTTTCTTTCAGAATCTAGTTATTTGATTGCATGAATGGGTTTCTGCATGTGCAGGCAGTAATTTTTTAAAAAAAATCTATGTTGCAGCAAGCTATTGCTTCGCAGGCTTTGTCGAAATTACTGAAAAGTTACATTATTGAATAGAGTAGATAAGAAAAGTGAAACTTCTCACTGATAATGTGTCCTGGATTCTTTCTACTTCTGGTGTTCATCCAATTATTAATTCACTGGACAAATATTTAATGAGTATATTTGGTGTGTGTGTGTGTGTGTAAGTATGAGTAAGAGGAAGCCCCTACTTTGAGAGCTAGTATTCTAGTCTGGAAAACTAAAACAAATACCCCCAATCTAGTAACTATATTACCAGGCAGACTGTGATTAATGCCATGAAAAAAAGTACTAGTGAGGAAGGAGGGTCATAGGAGGGATGACTCATACTTGATTCCATTGGATAGGAGCTGGTTTCATGAAGTGTATATAATAGTGGAAAGAGGGATGGATTTTTGGAATCAGAGTACTTGTGTTCAAATACCAGCTCTACTAATTGCTATGTATGACTTTGGGCAAGTCATTTAACCTCTGTGGGCTTGGATGTAATCATCGGTAAAATGAAGGTGTTAAGACTAAATGACCTCCGGGTCTTTTTCAGCTCTTAATTTAGGATCTTAGGTAGAAGTGTCATTTGATCTAGACCTTGAATGATAGATAGTATTAAATAAAAATAGTGCCAGGTGGAGAGTAATTATTAACAGAAAAAAGAGCAGGAGCAAAAGTTTGGAGGTGGGAAAGGGTAGAGCATTTTATAGTGGTGGAACTAAAGAGACCTGATTTAACTACTCCTTCTCCCCACAGCACCAATTCAAAACTTGAGATTCTCCCAATATAAACTACTTTGTCCTTTTCTGCCTGGGTAGGGAGGGAATAGAATTTAATTTTAATTTTTTTTTTTTGTGGGTAAAAGGAATATTTGTTTGAACCATGGAACTCAGAGTGATCCAGTGTATCAGACAGGAAACTAATGGGGAAATGCTAAACCTAGAAAGGTTGTTTAGGACCAGAGCTTGAAGAGTCTTGAATACTTTAATTCAAATGGCAGCCAAGAGTTATTGTAGGCTTTGGAGCAAGAGAGTTGCATTATACTGATCAAGGCTGTGGTGTTATAGGAATTTCCTGCTTCACCAATGATGGGGAAGGGAAAGAGGAAGAAGCATTTTGGGGGAAACTTCTGGCTGGCCTGATTTTTGCATTTGCACTCAGTTCTTTCACTTTGAATGATGAAAAATGTTGGCCGCTTCATCTTGTACTCAACTCCAGCTACCTGCCTGCAGAGGGTTTTGTTTTTTGTTTTTTGTTTTTTAAACACCACCTGATAATGATGTAAGGAGGAGGAGTATAGAAAACCATGTCCTGTTTAAACTTCCAGGGGAAGAAGAATAGGCAGAAAGCTATTCACTCAACTGGAAATGGGCCAAGACACTGCCACACAGACACAGATACAGCAGAACTTACCTCTTCTCCCAACCCCCTAAAGCCACAGAATCTTTCATGTGGTCAGTCTCTGATGTGTAGCCCTTATCTGAAAGCTCAGATCTTTAAAAAGCATAGTAAGGGCATTGATTTGGACTCATCACCAGTGTTCAGGTGTCATAGAGTATCTCCTGCAATACTGGGGAAACCTTTTGGCATATGGCTTATCAAAATATGCATGGACTGACCATTCAAGGGTCATTCATAACTTGTAAAATTCGCTAAGATTAGAGGCAACTGGTAAGGCAATCATATTCTATCCACTAGGTAATTCACTTATAGGTAGAAAATAGAAAAGCAAAGGAGAGCTTTCTTTAGTGTTTATGAAAATTAACAGTGTGAAGGCTCAGGAAGGAATTGCAGATATGATCTATAAATCTCATAAATGCTCATGAATTAGGAAAGAAAACACTCGGGATTTTGTCTATGTGAGGTTCCAAGGAAGAATAATAATAATTTAAGTTTTTTTCTTTTTTAATGTGACTGTAACAACATCAACAAACACAAATATTTATGCAAAGACTATGAGGGAAAGCTAAATAGCACAGTGGATAGAGAGCTAGGCCTGGAGTCAGAAGAACCTAGATTTAAATCTAGACCTGGATACTTCCTGGCTATATATTCCAGGGCAAGTCTCTAAATCCTGTTTGCCTTACCCTTCTGTCTTTAAGAAACTATAAACTTTTGTTGGGTGGTTTAAAAAAAAGAAATAAATATGTATATATTTATAGTTTAGCTGATAGTAACAAAATCATCCTTATTTCCTCTTTTACATTTCTTTTTATTTTCATCTGGGCATGGACCAAAATGGTAGCTTTTGTTTTTATTTTTGACCACGTTCTTATCGGTCACCATGGCCAAGTCATCATATTCTTGATCACATTTGTTAGAGTACATGAGTTCTTTCAGTTCTGACTATCTGGGAATCTGGGAATCTAGCTGAGTAGAACCTGGGATTGGTGGAGGATAAAGGGGGATATCTGAAGCATGGAAGACTACCTAGAAAGGGTATCATGGTTAGGATTGCTGGACCCCCATAGACAGCATGAGAATATTGGGAGTGGGCACCAAGAGGGGAAGGAGAAGGAGGTGGGAATCTAAAGTTTGCTTTGTCCAGGGAAGCCCCTGCTGTACTTTGAATATCAGTAACACTGGAATGACCCAAAGATTAATAAGAAGGGAAGTCTGAAGATTGCAGAGCTTTTTTGAACCTATTTAATCTTCAGTTCCCAAGCATTCATATAAACCAATATGCTTGGTTTTGTGACATATATTTGTGACACTCTGCAGGTTGAAACTTTAGATCTTTTGGTTTTCTTTGTAGTTTATTGGATTTTTTGGTTTATTTTATTCCAGCAATCAGGATGTGATGATTTTGTGAATAAGGGATGTTGGAAAATTTAATGGCATCTTGCTTTATTTTGTTCAAATTTGTATCTAGTGAATTCCTGTAATGGGACCCAGGGGCATTTAAAGTTAAATGCCTTAAATTTTTATTTTATTCTTCTGATGATATAATAAGGAGATATGATAAAATCAGCTGGCCAGCAGATCCCCAGAGAGACACAACACTCTTCTTTCAAGCCATATGAAAGCAAAACAAACTTGACTCCATTCTTCCCAGAAATGGGCAAAGGTGGGAGTCACTGTGTCAAATGATTTTCCAGTATTCTGTCACTATCCAATGCTATTGAAGAGGAAACAGCAGACAGATAATTCAGAAGATGGGGTAATCAAAAAGTAATTTATATTTGGTTTAGGAAATCATTTTGTATATTTGAACTTGAGTGTGCCTAATATTCTGAGAATGCAAACACTGAAACAATAAAACCACAGTGGAAGAGTTGGAATGTTTATTCATCTCTTCTTCTTGTTCCATTCTTCCTTGAAACATACTCATGCCGGGATGAACAGAATCAATCGCCTCTTAGATTGGGGGCCATGAAAGCCAATGAACAAGTTAATTTTAAAAAAGTGGAAAGACCTACTTGAAATAATGAAGAGTGAAATGAGTAAAGACGTTATACATAGCAACAGAATTAGTATTTCAAGAAAAATTTGTGAATGTCCACCTCCAGAGAGAGAACTGATAAATAGAAATAAAAAGGAATACTTTATATATACATTTTTTTTGGTCAGGTGATGCTTTCTATGATGTGGCACATGGAAGGAGGTTAATGAGATACCTTGGAATTTTAATGTAACCAAGAGACAAATAAATTAATAAAAATATTGTCTAACAAATTTATGATCAGAAAGAATTCAGCTGCTTCTCTTTCTTCTTTTACTTTAAGAGATTATTAAGAGCAGGCTCTGTGGAGAGACCATCAAGCCTGGAGATGGGAATTCCTGGGTCCAAATGTGGCATCAGATACTTCATATCTGTATGACCCTGGGCAAATCACTTAACCCCAATTGCCTAGCCCTTACTGCTCTTCTGCTTTGGAACTAATACTTAGACTTAATTCTAAGTCAGAAGGTAAGGGTTAAAAAAAAAAAGGATTTTATCACCTTTCTCAGGTCTCATGCTATTTCTGGTTTGGGAGTAGGAGGAGGAGTTTGGGTGGAGAGGAAAGAGAAAGATTCAGGCAAGAGAAGCAGGATAATGTGTTCATGTGTTCATTGGATCCTAGACCTGGACATGATGAACCAGGTCTTTTATTATCTCTATAACTTCTACCCCATCAGAGGTTTCCCTAGAAACAGTAAAACTGACAACTATTTGATTGTTTTGCTACCACAAAATAACTCATTTTTTAATTAAACTTTTTTTTTGCATTTCATTATTGAACATTAATACAAGCAACTAAACTTACTTGCTAACATTTAGATAGATCTTACTATTGTCAGGCAATGTGCTAAACACTTTACATTTATTATTTCATTTGATTTGAAATAAGTGCTATTACTGAGATAGCAAAGTGGCAAAGTGGAGAGAATTCCAGGTTTGACATCAGGAAAACTTATCTTCCTAAATTCAAATCTTGCCTCGGACACTAGCTGTGTGACCCTGGGCAAGTCACTTAATCCTGTTGGCCTTAGTTCCTCATCTATAAAATTAGGTTAGAGAAGGAAATGGCAAACCACTCCAGGATCTTTGCCAAGAAAACCCCAAAATAGGTTTGTTAAGAGTTAGATACGACTGAAGAAGGCTGAATTTGAACTCAGATTTTCCTGACTCCAGACCTATTGCTGTATCTATTAGGCTATCTAAGTGCCTCAAACTATTCACATTTAAATATACTAATTACAGTGGAATAAATATTGTAATGAAAGACAGTATAGATAGAAGGCTGGCCAGAGTCAGAAAGATATGAGTTTAAACCCTAGTTTTATCACATCACGGACTGTTATTCTGGGCAAACCATTAAATGTATCTGGCACTAGCAATTCTCTAATACATAAGTTACAAAGAAAATATCTGTCTATATTGGCAGAGATGTTTTTCACCATTAGGTCACCCCCACTAATGGAATCAAATCTGATTTAAAAAAATAGTATGCCAATAAGTCCTTAGTTCCAATCAGGATTCTTCAACACTTCCTTCTAATTTATTTTTCCTAAAATGATCATAGTTCATAGCATACACTCCATTCATTAAAAAAGGCAATGCTTGCTCTTTTCCCACCTTTGGGTTTTTTCTCCCATGAAGAGCTTTCCAGATTTCTTTGTGGGTATACCTCATACTTTTCAGCATTAATTATATCATTATTTTCCACTGTATGATATAATATCACTTATTTAACTATTCCCTTTTTCTTGGATTACATAGGCTTTTCCTAGTTTTTTTCCCATTTTTACAATGATACATAATGCTTTTATGAACATTTTAGGACAAATAATTCTTTTTTGTTTGTTTCAGGTAACACTTCAATGGTCTATCACCACTTGTAAAAATCCTTATCTTCTCTCTTAGGATTCATTTCTAAAATACAAGAATGGCAAAGGCTTGGCAAAAGAGGTTAAGTTTCTTGCCCAGAGTCACACAGCTAAGAAAGTATCTGAGGCCAGATTTCAGCCCAAGTCCTCCCAACTCCATTTTACAGTTGAGGAAACTGTGTCCTGGAAAAGTTAAGTGATTTGGTTTTAATCACAGAAGTGGAAGAGTTAAGACTAGATTCTAGTTCCTCTGACTAAATCCACTTCACTGTTACTTAGTTCCCAACGCTGGACTCAGTAGGATGCTATATTCCATTTATATAGCATCTTCTTCTCGTGATTTAAAGATCCAGAGTTTTAACTGGTTATCATAGTTGACTTGTTCATCACATGTCCCCAACTAGTATGTTCTCTCAAGAGTTACCCTGATGTTTATTCTTGGGCTGGTTGATTTGTATGTCAAAGGTTCTAGCAAAGGGTTCCTGCCCCCACTGGAAATGCTTAGAAATGTTTGTTTGGGGATGTGATGTGATGAAGTTCCATTTTTTTTTCTTCTGGAAAGAAACTGAAAGGTTACCCTCTCTCCATTTCACTTTCATCCATTCAACAGGGAAAATGATGATATTAATAATGGATGATAATGGAAAATACTGCCACCTTCTCTGTTACTCCAACCTGGTAAGTTTGGTTTGAGGACAACCTGACAAATAATTCCATTAAAACAAATAAACTCTGGTCAGTTAGGTGGCTCAGGGGTTAGAGTGCCAGGCCTGAAGTTGGGAAAAATTTGAGTTCAAATGTGGCCTCAGACATTTCCTAGTTGTGTGGCCCTGGACAAGTTGCTTGAACCCAGTTGTCTAGCTCTTATTCCTCTTCTCCCTTGGAACTGATATTTCTATTGATTCTAAGAATGAGGGTAAAGACAAAAAAAAGGAATGAACCCATTTGAGTCTTTGGGAATGACCTACTTGAGGAGAGTGGTTGATAAGCCACGATTTACCACATCAGGTTCAACCCCTTTGACATCATTACAAATATGGTAAATGAGACTTATACATGAGAGGACAATGAAAGGAATATGACACATTTGATTTGTGGTACTCCAGTGAAACTCTCAGATTCTGGAATTCAACTCACTTGTTCGTAAATGACAGAGTATGTGCACTAAAAGAGGAAGTTATGTAGTATTTGGCTGATCTGTGACATTCATTTGGATATTTGGGGAAAATATGGACTGAAATAGCTTTTTGGACTGCTCTTTTATAAATTATAACTCTAAGCATTATAGATTATGATTAAAGTTAGTTACAGTAAAATTTTATTCCTTGAGCTTTTTAGTGGGGAATAGAAGAAGAAAAAATGTTGCTTTGTGGCATTGATCATTTTGCATAAAGAGAAGATAGATTCATGGAATTTGAAACTAGGGTTCATCTAGGTCTATTCTTTTTTTTTTGTTTGCCAGATGAGAAAACTCAGGCTTAGAAAGTTTAGATTAAATGGCTTGTCTTTTATTAACACACATAGCAAGTGAAGGACCTAGGATTTTAGGTGGCTTCTGGGAGAATAGAATGGGCATTTGGAGTCAGTAAGACTTGGGCTTGAAACAGGTCTCAGATCAGCTGTGTGACCATGGACAAGCCATTTAATCATTTTAGGCCTCAGTTTCCTCATCTGTAAAGGGATGATAATAACATCTACTTCAAGGGGTGGTTGTAAGAATCAGATATATTAACATGTAAAGTGCTTTGTCAACCTTAAAGTGCTATGTAAAATGCTAGCTCTAATTATATATATATATATATATTTTTTTTTTTTTGACTCAAAATTCAATGTGCTCTTTCTGGTATTCTACATTCCTTCTTTATTCCAGATATAGGGCTAGAGGTTGGTTTAACATGTCATTTTTCTTCATGTCTCCAATTAATTTCTTGCAAAATCTATTTTTGATAAGTATTTGTCTAGACCTGTAATTTTTTCAGTATGGAGACTCTTGGGATATAGAACCTCCTTCCACTGGGGCTACTAAGATGTTAAGTGACTTCTTCAGAGCCACTCAGCCAATATGTATTAGAGAAAGGTTTTGAACCCTGGTTTTCTTGACTTCTAGGCTGACTTTGGGTCTACAATGCCAGGCTACCTCTCAGTGTCTTGTATATGCCAGGAGCTGAGTTGGTATTTATGGAGTGTTGGATGAAGTAGAGTCCAGAGATGGCCTGACAGAAGAAGTGATCATCTATCATATTTGTATAGATCACTCTTGTTTCTGGTCCTTGGCATTAGCTATTTTGAGATAGTGATTGTTTTCTTTTTTTTTTTTTTGGTTGCCTAAAAACTAATCTTTTTTTTTTTTTTTAAATATATTTTATTTGGTCATTTCCAAGCATTATTCGTTAAAGACATAGATCATTTTCTTTTCCTCCCCCCCCCAACCCCCCATAGCCGACGCGTTAGTCCACTGGGCATTAGATGTTTTCTTGATTTGAACCCATTGCTTTGTTGATAGTATTTGCATTAGAGTGTTCATTTAGAGTCTATCCTCTGTCATGTCCCCTCAATCTTTGTATTCAGGCAGTTGCTTTTTCTCGGTGTTTCCACTCCCATAGTTTATCCTTTGCTTATGAATGGTGTTTTTTTCTCCTGGGTCCCTGCAAGTTGTTCAGGGACATTACACCACCACTAATGGAGAAGTCCATTACGTTCGATGATACCACAGTGTGTTTGTCTCTGTGTACAATGTTCTCCTGGTTCTGCTCCTCTCGCTCTGCATCACTTCCTGGAGGTTGTTCCAGTCTCCATGGAACTTCTCCACTTTATTATTCCTTTTAGCGCAATAGTACTCCATCACCAACATATACCACAGTTTGTTCAGCCATTCCCCAATTGATGGGCATCCCCTCATTTTCCAGTTTTGGGCCACCACAAAGAGCGCAGCTATGAATATTTTTGTACAAGTCTTTGTGTCCATTATCTCTTTGGGGTACAGACCCAGCAGTGCTATGGCTGGGTCAAAGGGTAGATATTCTTTTGTCGCCCTTTGGGCATAGTTCCAAATTGCCCTCCAGAATGGTTGGATCAGTTCACAGCTCCACCAGCAATGAATTAATGTCCCTACTTTGCCACATCCCCTCCAGCATTCATTACTTTCCTTTGCTGTTATGTTAGCCAATCTGCTAGGTGTGAGGTGATACCTCAGAGTTGTTTTGATTTGCATCTCTCTGATTATAAGAGATGTAGAACACTTCTTCATGTGCTTGTTAATAGTTTTGATTTCTTTATCTGAGAACTGCCTATCCATTTCCCTTGCCCATTTATCAATTGGAGAATGGCTTGATTTTGTGTACAATTGATTTAGCTCTTTATAAATATGAGTAATTAAACCTTTGTCAGAGGTTTCTATGAAGATTTTTTCCCAATTTGTTGTTTCCCTTCTGATTTTAGTTATATTGGTTTTGTTTGTACAAAAGCTTTTTAGTTTGATGTAGTCAAAATTATTTATTTTACATTTTGTGATTCTTTCTATATCTTGCTTGGTTTTAAAGCCTTTCCCCTCCCAAAGGTCTGACATGTATACTATTCTGTGTTTACCCAATTTACTTATGGTTTCCTTCTTTATGTTTAAGTCACTCACCCATTTTGAATTTATCTTGGTGTAGGGTGTGAGGTGTTGATCTATTCCTAGTCTCTCCCACACTGTCTTCCAATTTTCCCAGCAGTTTTTATGAAATAGTGGATTTTTGTCCCAAAAGCTGGGATCTTTGGGTTTATCGTATACTGTCTTGCTGAGGTCGCTTTCCCCCAGTCTATTCCACTGATCTTCCTTTCTATTTCTTAGCCAGTACCAAATTGTTTTGATGACTGCTGCTTTGTAATATAGTTTTAGGTCAGGGACTGCAAGGCCCCCATCATATGTGTTTTTTTTCATTCTTTCCCTGGATATCCTTGATCTTTTGTTCTTCCAAATGAACTTTGTTATGGTTTTTTCTAAATCAGTGAAGAAGTATTTTGGGAGTTCAATGGGTATGGCACTAAATAGATAAATAAGTTTGGGTAGGATGGTCATTTTTATTATATTGGCTCGTCCTATCCATGAGCAGTTAATGTTTTTCCATTTGTTCAAGTCTAGTTTTAGTTGTGTGGCGAGTGTTTTGTAGTTGTGTTCATATAGTTCCTGTGTTTGTCTTGGGAGGTAGATTCCTAGGTATTTTATTTTGTCTAAGGTGATTTTGAATGGGATTTCTCTTTCTAGTTCTTGCTGCTGAGCTGTGTTGGAGATATATAGAAAAGCTGATGATTTATGTGGGTTTATTTTGTATCCTGCAACTTTGCTAAAGTTGTTGATTATTTCAATTAGCTTTTTGGTTGAATCTCTAGGATTCTTTAAGTAGACCATCATGTCATCCGCAAAGAGTAATAACTTGGTCTCCTCCTTGCCTATTTTGATGCCTTCAATTCCTTTATCTTCTCTAATTGCTACTGCTAGTGTTTCTAGTACAATGTCAAATAATAGAGGTGATAATGGGCATCCTTGTTTCACTCCTGATCTTATTGGGAATGCATCTAGTTTATCCCCATTGCAGATGATATTAGCTGTTGGTTTTAGATATATACTGTTTATTATTTTTAGGAATGACCCTTCTATTCCTATGCTTTCTAGTGTTTTTAATAGGAATGGGTGTTGTATTTTATCAAAGGCTTTTTCTGCATCTATTGAAATAATCATGTGATTCTTGCTAGTTTGCTTGTTGATGTGGTCAATTATGTGGATGGTTTTCCTAATGTTGAACCAGCCCTGCATCCCTGGTATGAATCCTACTTGATCATGGTGAATGATCCTTCTGATCACTTGCTGGAGTCTTTTTGCTAGTATCCTATTTAAGATTTTTGCATCTATATTCATTAGGGAGATTGGCCTATAGTTTTCTTTCTCTGTTTTTGACCTGCCTGGTTTTGGAATCAGTACCATGTTTGTGTCGTAAAAGGAGTTTGGTAGAACTCCCTC
Organism: Monodelphis domestica; assembly: GCF_027887165.1. Taxonomy (NCBI): domain Eukaryota; kingdom Metazoa; phylum Chordata; class Mammalia; order Didelphimorphia; family Didelphidae; genus Monodelphis; species Monodelphis domestica. The sequence continues at coordinate 370,046,215 of NC_077228.1, read as the reverse complement.
TTTGCTTATTATGTCAAATAGTTTGTATAGTATTGGGATTAACTGTTCTCTGAATGTTTGATAGAATTCACAGGTGAATCCATCAGGCCCTGGGGACTTTTTCTTTGGAAGTTCTTTGATGACTTGTTGGATTTCAATTTCTGATATGGGATTATTTAGGAATTCTATTTCCTCTTCTGTTAGTCTAGGCAGTTTGTATTTTTGTATATATTCATCCATTTCTCCTAAATTGGTGTATTTATTGCCATATAATTGGGCAAAGTAATTTCTAATGATTGCCTTAATTTCCTCCTCATTGGAGGTGCTGTCCCCCTTTTCATCTTTAATGCTGTGAATTTGCTTTTCTTCCTTCCTTTTTTTAACTAGATTGACCAGTACCTTGTCTATTTTGTTTGTTTTTTCAAAGTACCAGCTTCTTGTCTCATTTATTAAATCAATAGTTCTATCACTTTTGATTTTATTAATTTCTCCCTTAATTTTTAGGATTTCTAATTTGGTTTTCTGCTGGGGGTTTTTAATTGTTTTCTTTTTTTATGAAGCTAATCCATCATAACCATGCACTCAGTCCCTTCACTTGGGCATGCGTTGATTTTGATGTGACCTTGTCCTTAACCTGTACTCAGGGGACATATTTGATTTAGTCTTGTCAGAAACTGATGACTTTTCAGCTCTTTAGGTTTGACATATGACTGATTTTGTCCTTTAGATGATCCCATGGGAATGGAACTTTCCCTTCTGGGCCATTGACTGCTTCAGTTTCATCTTTTTACTTTAAAAAAATGGCGGTTGTTTTCCCCCAAAGGTATTATCTATTTCAATATTGATTCAATTATGGGAGAAGAATGGGAATATGTTGAATTATTCATTGTTTTCAAATGACACGTTTTATATTTAATGCCAGTGGTTTGAATTCCCTTTAATAAAAGAAAAAAGGAAATCACCTTTTTTGAGAGTTATGGAGTAGTTCCAATCTCTATTGAGTATTCCTATGATTGCAGTCCTCAGTTAGGGGGAATGGGGGAAGATTGATAAAATACAGAATGCCAGTGACCTTTCTTTTTTATTTTAAACCCTTCTGTCCATGGTAAGAATTGATTCTAAGGCAGATAACCAGTAAGGGCTAGACAATTGGGATTGAGTTACTTGACCAGGGTCACACAATTAGGAAGTACCTGAAGCCAGATTTGAATCAAGTTCTCCTGCCTGGTGCACTATCCATGGCACTACCTAGCTGCTCCTGAATTGAAATTGATCTTGGAGAGCTTGGAAGAATGATGAATTCAGAGTTCGAGGATTTGGATTCAAATTCCCATCTGTGCTATTCAGCACACACTCTCAGGGAGATATTAACTAAGTCACTTAACAGTCTTAGGATCACAGATTTTAGTAACTACTGGAAGGAAACCAAGGGCCATTAAATCTGGACCCATCATTTTATTGATGAGAAAAGTGGGGTCTCAGTAGGAGGTTAAGTAATTTGTCCAGAGTCACACAGTAAGCTTCAGAAGTAGGATTTGAATCCAAGTCCTTTTGCTTCAGAGTCAATGTTCATGAACACAATTGCCTCCTAATCTCCCCATTTCTCTCTGTGCCTTATTTATCTGTTAAAGACAAGGACTGAACCTCTTAAAGGCTTTACAGCATGATCTCTTTGAATTCATTTCACAAATAAGGAAATGACAGCTTATAGAGGGAAATGACTTTACTCAGGGACATATAGCAAACACCTGGTAGAGCTGGGATCTGAATCTACATTTTCTGTCCCCAGATCCACTTCTCTGACCACTATAGGAATCCTAGAAGAGATATTTGATTCAAGCTATGTTCTGTCTCTTATGTCAAATATCCTTCCTTATCAGGTTTAGATGAATTGCTCTCCTTATGTTTTGTTCTCTTTGAGTAATAGATATAAGACTAAAGGGCAATGACTAGGCAAATGGGATTAAGTGACTTGTCCAGAGTCACACAGCTAAGAAATAAGTGACTAAGACCAGATTAAAAAAAACAACAACAACAAACCTTTACCTTCAGTTTTAGAATCAGCGCTAAGTATTGGTTCTTAGGTAGAAGAGTATTAAGGGCTAGGTAATTGGGGTTAAGTGATTTGTCCAGGTACACATAGCTAGGAAGTGTCTGAAGTCATATTTGAATCCCGGACATCCCATCTCCAGGTCTGGTGCTCTATCCCCTGTAATAATTCAGATTAAACTTAAAGGTAGAATGCTTACATCTTTTTTAATTTTTCCCCAGAGAGTTGATTATTGATCATTTACCAGCTCACCACTGCCTTTCTCTCTTTAACCTAGCTTTCTCCTTATCTGTCTTAAATGAGGTGACTGGGATGGGGAAAATGGAGTCTGATCCTCCCTCTTAAGCCAGTCTAACTTATACTTTATCTTATGGGACAAATGGTCACATATAGTTAATTGGCTAGGCAGGCAAGGTGAGAGGCTGAGAAGAACATTTGACAGTCAAACTTGGTCATTTCCCATAGTGGGAGGGGAGCTGAATAGCAGCTATTCATCTACTGAAAGAAACCCCCCCAACAACTAACCAAGAAGTCATTTGAGTATGAGGTTGCTTCAAAATGGAAAGATGGTGAGTAGGAGTCACCAGATCACTGGAGATGATAGCTCAAGTGGATACAGGAATTGCATCTGGTTCTGGATGATATTAGGACTGGATTTGTGATTTCATGCACAACAGACCCAGGGAATTCCTAGGTGAAGAAACTCCCTTCACATTCTCTGCAACTTAGAAATCCTAAGAGAGTTACCTTGAAGCTAAGTGACTTGCCCTGAGTCACCCACTCATGTGTCAGAGGCAGGACTTGAACGCAGGGGGTTTGTTCTCTATCCATCACACCAGACTGCCTCTTTTAATATTAAGCAAATGATAACCTCTGGTGATGATGATTATAGTACTAACAAACGCACACATAAACATCTATTTAAAGTCTACAAAACATCTTCCTTGTATCAGCTCTGTGAGGTAGATAGTACAGGGTATTATTATCTTCACTTTATAGAGGAAGAAACTGAGGATCAGAGAGACTAAGACATACACAGAGGTCTAAATAGTGTATAATTGGAAATCTGTTACCCTAAAAACTACGTTTCCCGGGATCCCACTGACTTCCTGTCATCACATACTTCCTGTAGATTGGGGATATTAGGCAGTGGGGTGGAGGGGCCTGGCCTCTTTGGCTTCTTGTCTCAAGCATGGTGGTGGTGGTAAGTGTGGGGGTTTTGAACAGGCTGATTAGCCATGGGTATGTGGTTTTCTTTTTTTTTTTTTTTTTTTAAATTTTAATATTATTTTATTTGGTCGTTTTCATACATTATTCACTGGAAACAAAGATCATTTTCTTTTCCTCCCCTCCACTCCCCCCCCCCCCCCCCCCGCCTTTCCCTCTCCCATAGCCGACGCATGATTCCACTGGTTATCACATGTGTTCTTGACTCGAACCCATTTCCCTGTTGTTGGAGTTTGCATTATAGTGTTCATTTAGAGTCTCTCCTCAGTCTTATCTCCTCCAACCCTGTGGTCGAGCAGTTGCTTTTCAGCGGTGTTTTTACTCCCACAGTTTATCCTCTGCTTGTGGGTAGTATTTTTTTTTTTAGATCCCTGCAGATTGTTCAGGGAAATTGCATTGATACTTATGGAGAAGTCCATCACCTTCGATTGTACCACAATGTATCAGTCTCTGTGTATAATGTTTTCCTGGTTCTGCTCCTTTCGCTCTGCATCACTTCCTGGAGGTTGTTCCAGTTCACATGGAATTCCTCCACTTTATTATTCCTTTTAGCACAATAATATTCCATCACCAACATATACCACAATTTGTTTAGCCATTCCCCAATTGAGGGGCATCCCCTCATTTTCCAATTTTTGGCCACCACAAAGAGCGCAGCTATGAATATTTTTGTACAAGTCTTTTTGTCCATTATCTCTTTGGGGTACAAGCCCAGCAGTGCTATGGCTGGATCAAAGGGCAGACAGTCTTTTATCGCCCTTTGGGCATAGTTCCAAATTGCCCTCCAGAATGGTTGGATCAATTCACAACTCCACCAGCAATGAATTAATGTCCCCACTTTGCCACATCCCCTCCAGCATTCATTACTTTGCATAGCTGTCATGTTAGCCAATCTGCTAGGTGTGAGATGATACCTCAGAGTTGTTTTGATTTGCATCTCTCTGATTATAAGAGATGTAGAGCACTTTTTCATGTGCTTATTAATAGTTTTGATTTCTTTGGCTGAGAATTGCCTGTTCATGTCCCTTGCCCATTTGTCAATTGGAGAATGGCTTGATTTTTTGTACAATTGATTTAGTTCTTTATAAATTTTAGTAATTAAACCCTTGTCAGAGGTTTTTATGAAGATTGTTTCCCAATTTGTTGCTACCCTTCTGATTTTGGTTACATTGGTTTTGTTTGTACAAAAACTTTTTAATTTGATGTAATCCAGATTATTTATTTTGCATTTTGTAATTCTTTCTAATTCTTGCTTGGTTTTGAAGTATTTCCCTTCCCAAAGGTCTGACATGTATACTATTCTGTGTTCGCCTAATTTTCTTATAGTTTCTTTCTTTATGTTCAAGTCATTCATCCATTTTGAATTTATCTTGGTGTAGGGTGTGAGGTGTTGATCTAAGCCTAATCTTTCCCACACTGTCCTCCAATTTTCCCAACAGTTTTTATGAAATAGTGGATTTTTGTCCCAAAAGCTGGGATCTTTGGGTTTGTCATATACTGTCTTGCTGAGGTTGCTTGCCCCCAGTCTATTCCACTGATCCTCCTTTCTGTCTCTTAGCCAGTACCAAATTGTTTTGATGACCGCTGCTTTATAATATAGTCTGAGATCTGGGACTGCAAGACCCCCTTCCTTTGTATTTTTTTTCATTAATTCCCTGGGTATCCTTGATCTTTTGTTTTTCCAAATGAACTTTGTTATGTTTTTTTCTAAATCAGTAAAAAAAATTTTTGGGAGTTCCATGGGTATGGCACTAAATAGATAGATGAGTTTGGGTAGGATGGTCATTTTTATTATATTGGCTCGTCCTACCCATGAGCAGTTAATGTTCTTCCAATTGTTCAAGTCTAGTTTTAGTTGTGTGGAAAGTGTTTTGTAGTTGTGTTCATATAGATCCTGTGTTTGTCTCGGGAGATAGATTCCTAAGTATTTTATTTTGTCTTGGGTAATTTTGAATGGGATTTCTCTTTCTAGTTCTTGCTGCTGAGCTGTGTTGGAATTATATAGAAATGCTGATGACTTATGTGGGTTTATTTTGTATCCTGCAACTTTGCTAAAGTTGTTGATTATTTCAATTAACTTTTTGGTTGAATCTCTAGGATTCTTTAAGTAGACCATCATGTCATCTGCAAAGAGTGATAATTTGGTCTCCTCCTTGCCTATTTTGATGCCTTCAATTTCTTTTTCTTCTCTAATTGCTACTGCTAGTGTTTCTAATACAATGTCAAATAATAGAGGTGATAATGGGCATCCTTGTTTCACTCCTGATCTTAATGGGAATGGATTTAGTTTATCCCCATTGCAGATGATATTAGCTGATGGTTTTAGATATATACTGTTTATTATTTTTAGGAATGACCCTTCTATTCCTATGCTTTCTAGTGTTTTTAATAGGAATGGGTGTTGTATTTTATCAAAGGCTTTTTCTGCATCTATTGAGATAATCATGTGATTCTTGTTGGTTTGCTTGTTGATGTGGTCAATTATGTGGATAGTTTTCCTAATGTTGAACCAGCCCTGCATCCCTGGTATGAATCCTACTTGATCATGGTGGATGACCCTTCTAATCACTTGCTGGAGTCTTTTTGCTAGTATCCTATTTAAGATTTTTGCATCTATATTCATTAGGGAGATTGGCCTATAGTTTTCTTTCTCTGTTTTTGGCCTGCCTGGCTTTGGAATTAGTACCATGCTTGTGTCATAAAAGGAGTTTGGTAGGACTCCCTCTTTGCTTATTATGTCGAATAGTTTGTGTAATATTGGGGTTAACTGTTCTCTGAATGTTTGATAGAATTCACTGGTGAATCCATCAGGCCCTGGGGATTTTTTCTTAGGCAGTTCTTTGATGGCTTGATGGATTTCAATTTCTGATATGGGATTATTTAAGAAAACTATTTCTTCTTCTGTTAGTCTAGGCAATTTATATTTTTGTAAATATTCATCCATATCACCTAGATTGGTAAATTTATTGCCATATAGTTGGGCAAAGTAGTTTTTAATGATTGCCTTAATTTCCTCTTCATTTGAGGTGAGATCCCCCTTTTCATCCTTGATGCTATTAATTTGCCTTTCTTCTTTCCTTTTTTTAATTAAATTAACCAGTACTTTGTCTATTTTGTCTGTTTTTTCAAAGTACCAGCTTCTAGTCTTGTTTATTAGCTCAATAGTTCTGTCACTTTCTATTTTATTAATTTCTCCCTTAATTTTTAGGATCTCTAGTATGGTTTTCTTCTGGGGGTTTTTAATTTGTTCATTCTCAAGTTTTTTGATTTGCATTTCCAATTCCTTGGTCTCTGTCCTCCCTAATTTGTTAATATATGCACTCAGGGATATGAATTTTCCTCTAAGTACTGCCTTGGCTGCATCCCATAAGGTTTGAAAGGATGTTTCGCCGTTGTCATTTTCTTCAACGAAATTGTTAATTGTTTCTATGATTTCTTCTCTAACTAAATGGTTTTGGAGTATCATGTTATTTAATTTCCAATTAATTTTTGATTTGGGTCTCCATGTACCCTTGCCGATCAATATTTTAATTGCCTTGTGATCTGAAAAGGCTGCAGTTAATATTTCTGCTTTTCTGCATTTAAGTGCCATGTTTCTATGACCTAGTGTATGATCTATTTTTGTGAATGTGCCATGTGGTGCTGAAAAGAAGGTGTATTCTTTTTTGTCCCTATTTATTTTTCTCCATATGTCTATTAATTCTAATTTTTCTAAGATTTCATTCACCTCTTTTACCTCTTTCTTATTTATTTTTTGATTTGATTTATCTAAATTTGATAGTGGTTGGTTCAAGTCTCCCACTAATATGGTTTTACTGTCTAATTCCTCCTTAATTCTCCTAGTTTCTCTATTAAAAATTTGGATGCTATACCATTTGGTGCATACATGTTGATTAGTGATATTTCCTCATTGTCTATACTTCCTTTTAGCAGAATATATTTACCTTCCCTGTCCCTTTTGATCAGGTCTATTTGTACTTTGGCTTTGTCAGATATCATGATTGCAACTCCTGCCTTCTTTCTATCGGTTGAGGCCCAAAAGGTCTTACTCCACCCTTTAATTCTAACCTTGTGAGTGTCAACCCGTCTCATATGTGTTTCTTGAAGACAACATATGGTAGGGTTTTGTGTTCTAATCCAATCTGCTATTTGTCTGCGTTTTATGGGTGAGTTCATCCCATTCACGTTCAAAGTTATGATTGTTATTTGTGGATTCGCTGGCATTTTGATGTCTTCCCCTAGTTCTGACCTTTCTTCTTTAGCTTTCTCCTTTTGAACCAGTGATTTACTTTAGGTCAGTCCCCCTAGTCCCCTCCCTTGAGATGCTTCCCTTTCTAGCCCCTCCCTTTTTATGCTCCCTTCCCCTCCCCCCTCTCCTTCCCTCCCTTTTTGTGCTCCCTCCCCCCTCCCCCTCCTTAATTTTCCTTTCTTTCTTGCCCTAATGGATAAGATAGAATTCAGGATCCCACTGGATCTAGATGTTCTTCCCTCTCAGATTTGATTTCACTGAGAGTAAGGTTTAAGTACTTCCACTTCACGCTCTCTTCCTCTCCTTCTCATATGAGAGTTCTTCCCCTCCCCTTCCCATGTGTATCTTTATATGGGAAAGTTTATTCTATTGATTCCCCCCCTATTTCTTGAAGTTAATCTTAGTATTATCACGGTTCCCCCCTCCCTTTTCCTTTTTTTGCCCCAACTTTCCCCAAATCTTCTTGATTCCCCAATCTTTCCCTATGCATGTTTCTTCTAACTACTCTTATGATGATACAATTTATGAGAGTTACACAAAACATTTTCCCCACATATTAATATATATAATTAGATGTAAATGTAGTCCTTATAGAAGAGAGTTTGACTTAAAGAGAAAGATAAGATTTATCTCCTTTTCCCTTTCTTTCATATTTACCTTTTCATGTTTCTCTTGCTTTCTGTGCTTGGATATCGAACTTTCCACAGAGCTCTGGTCTTTTCTTAGCAAATGCTTGGAAATCTTCTATTTTGTTGAATGCCCATACTTTCCCCTGGAAGTATATAGTCAGTTTTGCTGGGTAGTTGATTCTTGGTTGGAGACCCAGCTCTCTTGCCTTTCTAAATATCGTGTTCCATGCTTTGCGGTCTCTTAGTGTGTTAGCCGCTAAGTCATGTGTGATCCTTATGGGAGCCCCCTTGTATCTGAAGCTCTTCTTCTTGGCTTCTTGTAGGATTTTCTCCTTTACTTGGAAGCTCTTGAATTTGGCAATTACATTCCTAGGCGTTGTCTTTTGGGGATTTAGTATAGAAGGTGTTCTATGAATCCTTTCTATTTCTATTTTGCCCCCTTGCTCCAGAACGTGGGGGCAATTTTCTTTTATAATCTCCTCTAGAATAAGATCCAATTTGTTGTTTACCTCTGGTTTTTCTGGGAGACCGATGATACGGAGATTTTCTCGTCTTCCTCTGTTCTCCAGGTCCGTGACCTTCTCAGTGAGATATTTTCTGTTTTCTTCCAATTCATTAATTGTTTGGGTTTGCTTTATTGATTCTTGCTGTTTTATCATCTCACTTTCTTCGAGGTCCTTAATTCTGGTCATTAGGGACTGGATTTGCTTTTCAGCCTTGTCTGCCCTTGTATTGGCTGCTTCGAGTTCTTTTTCCAATTGAGCAGTCTTATCTGTCAGACAGCTGATCTCTTTCTCCCATTTTTCTTTCCAGAAGGTTTCCATCTTTTGGATAAGTTCCAGTTTGAGATCTTCCAGAGCTTGTTGATAGTTTCCATTTTGGGAGGCGTGTTCTGAATTTTTTTGGATTTCCTCTTCATTCTCCTCTTTCCCTTGGGTACTTCCACCATAAAAGTTTTCAATAGTCACTTTTTTCCCTTTCTTCCTGGAGGCTTGATTTTGGGCCATGTGAGCCATCCCTTTGGTGGTTTTATTTCCCTTTCCTTTTTGGTCTGGGGTCTGGGTTATAAGAGTGGTTTTTCTGTGAATTTAGGTTGCTTCAGACTAGTTCTTCCCAGCCTCCGAGCCCAGGTATTCAGCTCCGCCCAGATAATCCGTGCGCCTTGTTCAGCGCAGCCCGCCCGAAGTCCGCTGGCTTCTCCAGTGAAAGCGCCCTGAGACGTTTTTTCCTGGCAGTCCCCAGATCCCAAGGACCCTGGAGTGCCCCCCCAGACAGAGACGCTCCCCACTCACTCGCTGTCCCGGTGAGCGCTCAGGTAGCTCACTCTGGTTTAGTGGGGGAGGTGGGGTGGGGGAAGGGCGGCTCAGTTCACTTTTCTGTGCAAGCTTTTCCTTCTTATTTTAGTGTGGAAATGTTCAAGCCCCACGTACCTTTGCCTCTGTGGGGTACTGGGGAGTCCTTCTGTTCCTCCAAAGGTGATTTTATGCTCCTTTGATGTAGTCTATTTCGTTCGGTGCTGGGGAGAGGAAACGTGCCGCGTCTAGATTGCAGCCATGATTACCCGGAAGTCCGGGTATGTGGTTTTCTATGTTGTATATCTTTTTATTCTTTACTTCTAATGATCGTTAATAAATCTCCTAAAATATTTTTATTATTTGGGGTTAATTTTAATTTTTTACAGTAGCAAACCTAGGATTTGAACCAGGCACCAACACTGAGATTGCTAATTTTTCAGGGTGAGCATTTACATTACAAATAAGGATTGGATTTATTGTTTTCTTGTTTGACTAAACTTCAGAAAGTGATGGGGAAATGTTAATAATGCAAATTAAACATAAAGGTAGTATGCTAACATCTTTTTAAATTTTTTTCCAGAGAGTTGGTTATTGAAATTCACCAGCTCACCACTGCCTTTCTCTTTTTTAAGCCTAATGAGTATTTCCAGTATGGATGGTGAGCAACTAACGAGGCATAGGGGTTGAAGTGAGGGTGAAGCATTGATACAAAACCTGGCATAGCTGACAACCAGATGGAGACAGGAGCTTACTGATAGTTTTTCTATCATGTTTAGCATGCTATCTTAAAAAATTGATGTATTTTGACTTTATAGACCAGTCATTTTATATACTCATTCCAGACTGACCTCTCCCTTGGGACAAATAAACAAAACATCTATAATCCATGATCCAGTGTTCTCCAAGAGCTATAAGGTCACCTGGATCTGGTCTCACCCTTGGAGGCTTGATTCTATGGGCTCCATTTATTTTCCTTTGGCTTATTGACCCCATTGATTCTGAATGAATGGAAGAAAATGGCGACGATAAAACTTAGCTGTCTCTTATCGATGGTTCCTTAAATGTGGGTGGCTGATTCCATAAATCCTGCATAGTCAATTAATGTACAATATAATTATTGGTTTTGGGGGCAACCCTTTTTTATCCCATAGAAAACAGAAGTTACTGAGGACTCCCAGGAGCCTAGGAATAAATACATGTACATGAGACACTAGAATAGTCAATCATCTCTATCCTGGGGGAAAACTGAACTTGGGGTTTTTTGTTGGACACTTCTATGTCTAAGATTAAAATTAATATCCAAATAACTCCAAGTATTATATTTTATAGGATTTATTAATAATCACTTGAAGTAGAGAAAAGTAAAAACAGTGAGTAAAGAGAGGTTTTAGCCTGACCACAGTAGGAGGGGGAGAGAAGAGCAAGAGGGTGGAGTTACAGAAACTTATCTACAAAACATAAGAACTCAACAGTGAGGACAAAATTAGGATTCTGGGAAGTGAAGTCCAGGGGCACAAATTCTAATTACACATATGTAATTCCACTGAGTTTCTCTTTTCCATAGAATCTCCAATAGTCTTCCCAAGATTTGTAGGACCATCTTGTGTTTTAGAATCCTCCCAAAAGATAAACATGCTTCTAAGGTTGTTGAATAAGCAAACCCCTACTCATTTGACCTGTACTATTTGAGTAACTAGCTTTGGTCTCCAGGTGGATTATTTTGTCAGAACCATGTGGACTATTTTTTTTTTCTTTTTCCAAGGAGCAGGATATACACACTTGGAGTTACCTAAGAAGAAATGTCAAAACTGATGCTGTTAGAAGGCTTAACAGAAGGCTGCTAAAAGGCATGATCCTGTAATTGAGGAAATTCACATTCTCCCTTTCTTTATAAAGGAAGTTAAGATTTATAAACAGTGTCCTTGAACTCCTCTCTCAGTCAGTGTCAGAGCACTTATCTCCTATTGTCATATTCTTTTGCCGAGAGTCATAATTGCTACTCTTGCAACTGAGGTGAGGAAGATAAATCTCTTCCCCACTTTCTGCACTTTGGAAGAAGGTACAAGGGAAAAACCAAAGAGTGAGTGTTCAGGAACTGAGTTCTCCAAAGAGTATGAGTTTATTTTTATAGACTAGAGAAAGATTAGCTGATTCTTTAGTCAATCACCAGGAATTTCCTGTATCTTTTTAGTCTGGAGAACTCTTTTGGAGTTCTCTTTATTTTGGAGAGACTTAATTGGAGAACTCTTCATTTTGATTGGAGACTTTCAATGACCCACATCTTATAATTTCATCAAGTTGATTGGCGAACTCTTCCATTGGATCTGGTTAATTAAGACTTTTGGGATGGCTTATTGGCACAGTAGATATAATGCCATATCTGTAATTAGGAAGACATGATTTCAAATCTGGACTCAGATATTTAATAGCTGTGCAATCCTGGCCAAGTCACTTAAACCTCTTTGCCTTAGTTTCCTTATCATAAAATAAACTGGAGAAGAAAATGGTATTTTTACAAAGAAAACTTCAAATGGGGTAGTAAAAAGTCAAGACAACTGAAAAACAGTAACAACAATTAAGACTTTTGAGAATCCTTTGGACAGCAATGAGGTCAAATTAGTCAGTACTTAAAAGAAATTAATTCACACTCTTCACTGGAAAATCACATACTGAAGCTGAAACTTAAGTACTTTTGCCACATAATGAGAAAAGATCTCATTGGAAAAGATTGATATTGGGCAAGAGGGAAGGCAAAAGGACAAGGAGATGGCAAAGGTTGAGATGGATAGATAGTGTCTCTAAAACTAAATAGTGGAGGATAAAAGGACCTTTGATGACATGGCCCTTGGGGTCAGGAAGAGTTCCACACTACTGAACAACAACAAAAGTTCCCTTACATGTCAAATACAGAATACATCTAACAATATATGCAATATTCTGCCCTAAGAGTCTTCTCCAGACTGCAGATTTTCCCTACCATGCCTCAGAATCTGTGGGTGACTCACCCTCACCCCCTCACCCCACCTCATTGCTTTTCAGCTTCCTTTTATGTATTGTCTTCCCCTATTTGAAGGAAAGCTCCTTGAAGTCAGGGACTTTCTCCTTATATTTGTATTCTCATCCCTTAATACAGTACCTAGTTCAGAGTATAAACACTTAAGTAGGAGTCAGACTAAGAATCTCCTTTGATAAGAAGGGAGAGAAGATTTCATTCTCTGTTCTCTGAAACTTTCTTGGTTGATTTTTTTAATTAAAAATATTCAGAGTTGACTTCTTTATAATGATTTTAAAATTTACATCATTGTAGTAATTATATATCCAAATATCTGTGAACATTTTGGGTTCTTGAGAGCAGAGACTATCTCACTTTTATTATTGTATCTGGAGAACCTAGCACAGTGCTTAATCCAATAAATAGTTATGAAATGCTTGTTGACTGATTATGTATATGCATTTCCTGGTTCTGTTTATTTTGTTCTATACCAGGTCATGGTTTCACTGAATTCTTCATATTTGCCATTTCTTACTTTAATAATATTTTGTGACATTCAGATTCCATAGTTTTTGTTTTTTAGCACAGTACCTGGTGAAAAGTAATTGCTTAATAAATGCTTGTTGGGACTATAAAACAATGAATATTCTTTGCTCTAGGAATACCACTACTAGGTCTGTATCCCAAAGAGATTTTTAAAAAGAGGGAGAGGGAAGGACCTACTTGCACAAAAATATTTAAAGCTGCTCTTTTTATGGTGGAAAAGAATTGGAAACTCAAGGGATATCCATCAATTGGGGAATGACTGATGGAAAACTATTGTGTTATAAGAAATGATGAACAAAATGGTTCCATAAAGAGCTGGAAAGACCTCCATGAACTGATGCAGAATGAAATAAGCAGAACCAGCAGGACACTGTACACAGTAACTGCAAAACTGTGGAATGATCAACTCTAATAGATGTAGCTATTATTGGGGTCAGAGGCTGGAGAGCTGCCCTAGGAGGGCACGACAAGTCCTCCATACCAGAGATACTACCCCTCCCTGAACACCCCATACACCCCTATATACAATATATACAACATTATATTGTAACCTCCAAGAAACAGGGTCTGTATCTTTGTGTCCCTACTGTTTAGCCCAGAGGCTTGTATTATATAAGAGCTTAATAGATATTTGTTCCCATTGAAAGCCCTACATAATCTATTTCTAACTTACTTTCCAGGCTTTTCTACCACTTCTAAACTGGTTTAACCTTTGTTTCCCAAATATATTTTATTCTGCTCTTGCCATATGCTCTTCCTGATGCCTGAACTAACTTTCAAGGAACCTTACATTTCCATATTGCTTAAGGTCCATTCTTCCCTGACCATGCCAGGTGAAAATGAACTCTCCCTTTTCTAAAAAAAAAAATTTCAATACTGATGCTGAAATAGATATCTTATCTCATCACCTTCATTTTCATTTCTGAGAACCTGATGGATAAAGAAGGGATGCATTGGCAAGGAAGGGACCATGGCTTAGAATGATTCATTACTTGATTGATTAGTGTGATATTCTTCTCCTCAGCACTTAGCATATTATGAACACACCAAGAAAACCAATTACTAATGACTGAATTATGAACTCGAGGTTTATCACAGTGGCATTTTCTCATTGTTTCCCCACAAGCCCCAGAAGAATATAAGCTTCTTGAACAGAGGAATCCTTTTTTTGTTTTTGTTTTTGTATCCACAGTGCCTTGCATATAGTGGGCATTTAATAAATGCTTATTGTGCAGATGACCAAAAAATGGAGTTTCTCCATCATTTCATTATTTTGAATAGGTGACTTAGCTATGGAGTCAATGCTATTTAATTTTCTTGTTGGTGTTTGACAATCTGAGTTTGGGATTCCAGTATTTGGATACTTAGGTTCCATCTTCCTTTACTCCAAGATTCTGAGAGTATTCTCGACCTTTATTAGAAATATAAAGAGCCTCCAAAATGGCATCCATAGTATTCTTCTCTTTTGTTGGAATGTTTCATAGTGTGGACTAGCCACCAACCACTAAGTCACCAACTCTGCATTTTCAGGTCATATATTAGATCCTTAGAAGGTGACCACTACCCCAGACTGAAGGTGCTCTCAGTGTCCATGCTCCTAAAACCACAAGTTCATAAGCCCCAACTGGAGTGGTTCCTTTTTATAGGGAGTCAGTAGATACAATTAACTCCAAGCAAAGGCATTTGCTGAGATTATGCAATAAAGACAGTAGCTGTTAAACATTCTTTCCATAGACCTGGGGTGAATGCTCCCCAAAATACATACATTAGTGGGAAGAATGGATATAGTCCTAGAATAAGCTGATAGAGAGGCACACACCTGCTAACAAAGGCATGATGCTAGCCTGGAGGGATTTGATATCCTTTCTCTTTTTTGCTGTATCCTGTGCCCTCTGGGCACACAGGCTCTGCTCCATGTATAGCTCAGAGGAGCTCTATTGGCAGGCTCTTCCCCATAGCTCAACTACCAGGGTTGACTTTTTTTTCTTTTTTAGGTATTTTTATAGAGAGATATTTACTCCAGTTCTAATGGCAAATATACAAACTTACCCCTCTGTCACATGGGAGATGTAATCTCTGCCACCACCACTTCAGTCTCTGGGAAGGAGAAGGTGATTAAATCAACAGTTTTGCTCAGTTCCTGTAGAGCACAACCCCAGTTCCAAGGCCATACCTCTCCTTTGATTTGAATTTAAGGCACCCCAGGTACATCAAACTTCCTGGGCAGGCGAGCTGGCTAAGACATGTCACTTGGAATCCTGGCTCTCAGGCTGGTATGGCTCACCTGACACCTGAAAATAAGAAAGACAAACTATACAGAACAGGATCAGAGGTGTCAGACTCAGGAACATAAGTAATCAGATTAAAATGAAAATGGGAAATATTTAATTAAAGAAATAACACAATACAACATAGATAATATTAATTGTGGCATTCTAAATCGTTATGTAGCCTACAGGGATAGTTTTCTATTTGAGATTGGTGGCACTGCCCCAACCCTGTCTCAGAGCCACAGTAAATGAGGAAGCAGGGGAAGAAGTCCTCCTCTTATGTGTTCAGTTCATTGAGCCTGTGATGTGGGTTAACCATGATCTCCACCTTTAGGATGAAGCAGGAAAAGAAAGGAAAGAGAGCACAGGAAAGCACAAGCCAGAAAGAAACAATTTTCTCACTTGCCAGGGTCAATTTCTTTCTCCAATCTATAGCTGGCTCTCTTTTTTGATGTCAGAGGTTGCCCTCCTCAAGGTTATCTTTTGCCTTGACTTTCTTTTTCTATAGACCAGTTGGAGTGTGGCCAAGCCTTGGGTGAGCCAGTGGCTAGCTATTCTCTACTTCCATAAACTTTGTCGAAGAATTTATCATTTCATATAAGAGTTTAACTGCCTTTTAGTCCTTGTACCTGTCCCCTTGCACGCTGAGATTTCATCAGCTGAATTGGGTAGGGAGAGGGAAATCAATTGATCATAGGCCTCTGATTCAATTCTCCCTTATTATATCATCTGTCCAGGTTAATATCTACTTTCCCCCAACAAACTCAAAGAGTTGCTTTTGGCACATTTATCTCTAGTCCACATTCTGGATAACTCTCTGGTGACAAGATAGGGCTTTCCTATTGGCCTTTTGACGGACTTGCCCCAATTTCTTGTAGTCTTAACAAAGCCCATGTGGCACAGTGCTTTAAGCCTGAAATTAATATCCTTTCTACGATGGAAAGATGGTAGACCCGGAGACTGCAGTCACTACTAAATGATAGCATCATACATAATAGTCATATGTAATAACCAAATGTGTAGTCATTTGTATTATTATAGAACATGTACCTAATGCAATGGTACATGTATAATTCTATGTACTAGAATATTTATAATTGACGTGTATATTATAATATAGCCAAAGTGTCAGTACCAACAATACCAACATCCCAACAATCCTTTCACAGTATTTCATTCACCTTTAATAAAACCTGGTTTTCATGGGGCATGAAGCACATAATTTTATAAATGGGTTTCATATGACTATGTGAGTAATCACTTCCCCCATTTTTCCTGAATCATCATAAGTAAGTCCATGGACTGGCTAAAAAGTCCTGGCAGTCCTATTTTTGATCTTTATTGCTCAGTTGGGTTGTCTGTCAGAGTCTTTTATGCTAACCTTGGTTTCTTGGAAGGTGCTGCAACTATAATATTATGTTGAATAGGAGATACCTTTTGGTTTAGCCATCTCCCATTATCTGCACAGATATATTTGCATGTATATGTATATATATATATATGTATAGGTATACATATATATATATATATATATATTCCTGTATTTGGAATCTGTTTGGTTGAGTTTCCTGATACTTTGTAATTGCCATCAACCAATTCTATCATTGTAAAAATCATTATCTTCTGAGCTATTATTTAGCCCTGGACATCTCTCCACCACAAGCAAACAGGCTCTTTTTCTTAGAATTTGCTTAGCTTGCAGTTTGTCATTATTTTCCACTGGCTCATCAGAAAGTGTTACCAATTCCCTAGGGGACAGCAGGTGATTTTAATGAATTGTTTTGTTTTGTTTTGTTTTAACTGGACTCTTACCATTTTTCAGGGCTATTTCTTAAATGGGCAAATTGACCCATTACTTAGTATATGATAAATTTCTTTTCCTTTCTTTCCCCTTATGCTTTCCCTTTCCTTTTCTCTTCTTTCTTTAAACAAACAAACATATATATATATATGTATATATATATATATATTTATTTTCATTCCCTTCCATCTCTTTCCACAGTTTGTGGAAATAGTGAAATAGTGGTGGTAATGGTGATGGTAGTAGTGGTGTGTGTGTGTGTGTGTGTGTGTGTGTGTGTGTGTGTGTGTATGTGTGTGATAAATATGCTGAGTGAAACACAACAAAGTAGATATGTCTGAAAATAGTGTTTCATTCTACAGATTTGGTTCATCATCTCTCTCTCAGGGGGTAGATTACATTCTTCATTATCTGTCCACTGGAATCATGGTTGGTCATTTTGTTGATCAGAATGCTTAAATCTTTTCAAAGTTGTTTATTTTTACAATATTGTTATAGTCTGAATTATTCTCCTGGTTCTGCTCACTTCACTTTGAATCAGTTCACACTAGTCTTCCAAGATTTCTCTGAAACTATTGCTTTCATCATTTCTTATAGCACAAATATTTTGTTACATTCATATGTAATATATAATTTGGTTAGCCATCCAGTTGATAGGTAGAAGAGGTAGATAACCATCAGTTTGTTCTTTCTGAACATTATTCCAACTACAATAGGATTATAGCTTTACAGCCAGAAGGGACTTTAGGAGACATTTAGTCTAACTGTGTCATTTTCCAAGTGAGGGAACTGAGGCCAACTAGGTTCAGTGACTTGCCCCAGGCTTCACAGATAATAATTGTTAGCTTCATGAATCCAGATTTCCTGACTCCAAATACTCACTTACCCATCAGCATTGAATCATTACCTTTCAGAGAAAGGATTTGAACCCAAGCCTTTTTGACTCCAAGGCCAGTACTCTGGCCACTGTGCCATTTACCCTCTAGAGATATGGTGCCATTGTATAATCTGGTCCAGTTTCTGTCTCAGATTCGGGTATAGTTGTACCAAGACAAAACACAAAGGAAGACACAGGCACTCCACCCACAAATGTATGGGTAGGGAAGGTAGTCCTGGATCTCCCTTCCCCCTAAACTGCCCTAGTTCCTGTAGGAACTGGCATGAACGGGTCAGTATAGTTTTACTTAAATTGGCTTCCCCTTGCCACAGGGCAGGGAAATTACTGTAACTAGCATTTTTTCAAAAGAGTAGCAGAAATTCCCTTCCTTGTTACTCTCACTTTTCAAATAGTTTGAACTGTATTTCTCAGAGAGATGTGATAGTGGAGTCTTTGGTTACTATAGGTCATTTGGGAGGGTTAGGTTAATGTTACAGGAAAATTACAGAAATGGTCTATGGGAAGAATGAAATTGTGCTTTAAAATAATAGGTTTCCTTCCTGGATGAGTGTTTTAATTTCCTTCTCTTTGTAGAAGGCATTTTAACCTTGCAAGAGTATATTTTCTTTATTGTTTCATGAGTACTTCAGTATGTCTGTCATTGTAATGTATTGTCAACATCTGCAAGTCACTTAGGGACACAATCAGAAATTAGCTCATATGGCTCAAAGAATCCCAAAATTTTGGGGTGCAGACAGTGTGATTTTATAATAATAAGACAGGGTGGGGTTGGAGCCAGACCAGAAGAAAAGAGAAGTAAAATGTGAAATCTGTCCTGTTCATTTTCTTAGGATAATGTGTGTCCTACTAAGTGCTGAAGGGATAGCTACTGTCCCCTTCTGCCTCTCCTTTCCTAAGCACTTCCTAAGCCCCTTGCTGCACCATGTGCTGGGAGAAGTTAGAAGGAGAGTTGGGTTTTTGTTTTTTTTTCTTTCAATGATCTACTTTTGAGGTGTGTGAAGCAATGCCACAGATGTCTATGGACAAGGGCACTGGTAGTGAGTGATTCTTGCATGGCTGATGCCAGACTCTTCCTTTAGATATTGCCTATTTTTGGCAGTCTACTCTTGGGTCCCTGCCAGCTTGGGGCCAGGGCACCTGAGGGGAGGTTTAAAATGTACACTTCTAATATGCCACCCTCCTAGGGAGATTCTGAACCTTCTTTAGAACACATGTGACTTAACATATCCCTGAATAAATGCCTGCAAGCCATGAGTAGGACAGAATGCTCTGGAGTTAAAAAAGTATACACCATTTTAAAAAAGAACATTAAAATATATCCTTCGTTTTGTTCCCAGCTCCTTCAGTTTCTTTCTTGTCTGCAATGCAGTCCTAATGGGGAATCTTGGCACTGCCAGCTTAACATGAGCAAGCATTTTTTTTAAAAATCCTTTTCCTTCCATCTTAGAATCAAAATTGTGTATTGGTTCCAAGGCAGAAGAGCAGTAAGGGCTAGTCAGTGGGAAGTAAGTGACTTGCTCAGGGTCACACAGCTAGTCTGAGGCCAGACTTGGAGCAATCATCTTGCCTTCCAGTCTCTTGAAGACTTCTCTGGATATTCAATTTAATTCAACATGTATTCATTAGATATTTACAGTGTGTAAGACACTGTGCTAGGCCTACTGGGAAAATAAAGATAAAAAAATGGTCACTGATCTTAAGAAATTTGTATTCTTTTGGATGATACAACACTACACAATTAAGTACAAAAATGAGCTAAACAGTTAAAACACGTGGAACAGAAAAGTTAATGCAAAATTATACAGGGTAATTTTAAGAGAAAGGAAGAACATTAATAATAGGGATCAGGAAAGGCATTTGAACTTAGTCTTGAAAAGAGATGAGGATTTGAAAAGATGGAATTGAAGAGACAGTGTACCAGGCATGGGAGTGATAGTCTTGCAAAGGGAGGGAAGAGGGGAGGGAGAGAACATGGATCATGTAACCATGGAAAAAATATTAAAAAAATAAAATTATATTTAAAAAGGTATGGACATAAGAGATATTCATTAAGAGGGAGAGAAGTGAACTAGTTTGGCCTTAATGTAGGGAGCACAATGGAGCAGCAATGTGAAATCAGACAGAAAAGAAAGGCCAAAACTAGACTGTGAAGGTCTTTAAATGCCAAGCAGAGTTACTTCTATTGAAAAAAAAAAAGATAGAATTAAGATAGCATAAAAATCCTAGAGGTAATAGGGAGCCACTCAAAGTTTTTTGAGGAGAGAAGTAACATGGTCATTTCTGTACTTTAGTAATGTCAATCTGGCACTTGTGTAGAAGAGAGACCAGAAAGGGAAGATAATGGAAACAAGGAGATGACTCAGGAAGCTATTATACTGGTCTAGGTAAGAGAAGAGAGCCAGAGCTATGGTGGTGGTCAGATGAGTGTTGAGAAGGGGACAGAACTGAGAGATGGTTTGGTGAAGGCATTTAATAAATGATCTTTGAACCAATGTTCATTTATCTCCTTTCCTCCTGCTACACAAACTTATGAAGAGACAGTTATCTTCTTAGGACAACAGCAGCATTTGCCTTGGGGCAGGGTGTAGAACAGGCTTTGTCTGCCCAAATGAGGCATATTAAATTGGAGTCTGGCACAAAGTCAAATTTTTAAGTTTCCTAAACTTTTCATTCTCTTTGATCCAGTGGTCACATTAGTGGGCATATCTGTACCTCAAGAAGCCCAAAGATTGAATGACCATATTCACAGTGACTACAAGAATATACATTTGAAAAAGGAAGCTGAATTCTGAGTAATTGAAAAACCACTAATGGCCTGGGAGAAAAGATAATGAAAGAAATCAGCAGCCAGAGAACTATGAAAGCAGAATTTTGGGTATTTTGTTAGATGTGGTCGTCATATTGGTTGTTTTTGCTTAACTGTTTTGCTTTGTAACAAGGGAGGGTTCCATTCCAGGGTGGAGGTTTGGGCAGGGCATATCCAGAAATGACTGTGATGTGAAAACAAAAGGAATCAAACCTTTTTTTTATTTTTTAAAGAAAGGAAAAAAATTTTTTTGGTTTATTTTGCCCCACTCCAATGCATTGTTAGCAACTAGGGGATAGAGAGCAGGGTGAGAAAAATGATAGGACGTGAATTTGAGTAGAAATCATTTTGTTTTGCCTTGTCCATTTAAAAATTGGAAACCCACATTATGTTCACCTAAAACTTGGAAACTCAGGTTACAGTCACCTAGAAATTGGAAACCCACATTCTTTTTAAAAAAAATTGATTACTTAATTTATTTCTTTAAACTTAACTGAAGGTGATGTTATAGTACACAAGTTCTTTACAACTGGGCAGTAAAATGTTGCAAAATAAATTATCTAGAAGGCAGCAAAATATTTAGTGTTAATGTATATGAAAACTGTATGGCATTTATGGGATATGTTTAAAGAAAAACCCTTACTTTTGTCTTAGAATAAATACTATGTATTGGTTCCAAGGCAGAGGAAGGGTAAGGGCTAGGCAATGGGGGATAAATGACTTGTTCAGGGTCACACAGCTAGGAAGTATCCAGGGTTACATTTGAACCCGGGACCTCCCAATCTCTAGGCTTGGCCACTGATCCACTGAGTCACCTAGCTGCCCCCTGGGATACATTTTTTTAGTTTTATCTTTATTTTATTTTAATAACACATTTACATAGAAGTTTTCCAAATTTATATGATTCATGTTGTCTCTCTCCCTTCTTCCTCCCCCCCCCCCCCAGTTGACAAGCAATTCTACTGGGTTATATACATATTACCTGGGATACATTTTTATATGAATATTGACTCTGTAGTGTTTTCAAGTTATGTGCTTAGAAAGGGAAACAAAATGTCCAAGTGCAAAGAAAAAAAAACATATAAACCACATTGACTCCATTGCAAACACAATTGGTAGAGTCCTAAGCTCTGTGTCACCACTTTTCCCTCCTCCCCCCCAATACTGGAGGGGTCAACCTGGGCTCTCGCTCAACATAAGGGCCCACAGCTCTGCTGTATGAAAAAAATGGAAACAAAAAATTAGAAAATCATGTTATGTTCACACTGTAGCATGACACTGAAACTTCAGGTCTTCAAGAACTTTCTGAACAACAAATAACCAAGCTGCTTATCTTTTCTTCCCTTTCCATGACTGAAAATATTCTCTTTCCGTTGAGAAGCTGCAGAAACAACTTCCTTCATTAAGCAAGTTGTTTGCAGCTAGTATCTCTTAGTAACAAAGACTCAAGGGGCAACCGGGCGGATGGGGAAGAGGATGGAAAAAAAAAGAGAGAAACAAATGCTTTCTTCCCTGGAAGGAAAGTTTTTGATCTCTTGAACCTAACTGGCTTTATTCTTTGACTTCTAAAGTCTATAAAAATGCTTCTAAGCAAAATTAGCTTCCAAGTCCATAAAAAATGTGATACATCATTTCAATCGGGACATTTATTGCATCCTTTCTTTGGTCCAGGCCAGGGGAAACTGAGAGCAAGGTGTGAAGACACCCCAGACTTTGAAGATAGGTTCAACAAATCTACTTATTTTCTTGAAATGAAAAGTGGTTAATTGCTTCATCCCCCTCCACTGACTCATTTTGCCAGGAAAGAGGGATGTGAGTCCCCTTGATTTAATATATTACTTACATTTGGAAAATCAAAGGAAACTCTGACCCTTGGCTACTAATCTTTTAATTGTCTGCTTTGGCCAAATCCCTCGCAGAGTTTCAAAATCAGTATCCCTGGGCACATTTTGCCAGGAAAATCACCTGATTTTTGAGTGCAGCTGGCCCTGTGGCCCAGTAGGTGCATTGGCTATCAATTTATTCCCCTCTCTGGGCATATCCAAATAATTGGAAATATAAAAAAAAAAAAGACAAGACTAAAAAGACAACTCAAATCTTCTGTAGTCTCTATGCTTTGCACAGCAACGAGAATTTTAATTAAAAACAAAGGGGGAACTTCATGTTTATTAGAAAGTCTGTTAATCTGTCTCTGATCTATGTTAATGAAACTGCTTTGTTCTTCACTTTGGAGGCTGTGAAAGAAGAGAGGGGTCAGATTTTAAAATAAAGACATGTAAACAACCCACAACAAGATTTATTGTGCTTTTGGGCCGAAGAATTATCCGAACAAAACTGAATCCCTTTGCTAGGAATGGGGATGGAGAGCACCTCCCCTGGAAAAAGCTGTTGGTTATCTTTGGCTAGTCCTCTACAAACGAAAATTAAAATGGAGGACTGAGCGAGGAATGGGAATGGGTGCCTCTGGGTGGATTTTGAGTGGCTGATTCCAGTGCAGCCTTCGAGCATTGATTCTGAGCAGGAAGGGACATCAGGTCATGGAGAGCAGCTCTTTTCATTTTGTTAATGAGCTAATTTAAGTGAAACCCAGTGGGGGTGAAGTGACCTGCCTAAGGTGTTTTTGTTTTAGTTACAACATTTATTTGTTTGTTTGTTGGGGGAGGGGGCTGAAGAGGTGAGGGCTGATTGTTGCAAGATTTATCCCAGTAATTACCTCAGCCTTCATTTTGCTTGAATTGAGAGGCTCATAGATTTAGAGCTACAAAGGCCCTAAGAGATTGTCAGATCAAATTTATTCCTTTTATGGATGAGGGAAAAAAGGTCTAGAAATGTAAAGGCATTTGCCTAAATTCATACTGTAAGTGGCAGAGCTGGATAGAGAACTCAGATCCTCTGTGATTACACATTCCTATTAATACCATTGTATCAGGGTTGTGTCCCTACACTATCGGAACATCTGTCCAGTTCAGTCAAAAATCCATTAATTAATTCATCACTCAGTAAGTGCTCAGCTATGGGCTACATTGGCTTAGCACTGTGGGAACACAGAAGTAGAAGACACGACTCCCTTCCAACTTCCTTATTTCTGTTTTCCCATATCCATTGAACATTACAACCTCTAAAAATCTCTGCACTCCAGCCAAACTGGTTTACTTGGTGTTCCCTATATTCTTTTTTGTGGGCTGATCCCTGTGGCTGGAAGGTACTCTCTCCTCACCTCCATTTCTATCCATGAGGCCCATTCTGGTTTCCCAGCTGCCAGTTCTATTCTACTACCTCCCTTTCCCCCCTCTGACTTCACCTGCTTGTATTTATTAAGTACATCCCCATATATATATATATATATATATATATATATACATGTTACCTCTCCTTGACAACATGCCAAGGATTGAAGCTTGAGTCTATAAGATTAGAAGAATTACTTCAACTCCTCAGAAACCCTTTAGGGAAAGTTTGGTAGTACAGTCCCTAACCTGGAGTTGGGAAGACCTGGATTCAAATTTGACCTTTGATATTTGCTAGCTGTGTGACCCTGGGCAAGTCACTTAACCCCCATTGCCTAGCCCTTACTACTACTCTTCTGCCTTGGAACTAATACACAGTATTGATTCTAAGATGGAAGGTAAGGGTTTTAATTAAAAAAAACAACAAAAGACAGAAGATATCAAGATGTACATATGTGAAGATGACATGTCCAAAAGAGCACTTTCCACCAGAGATATGACCAGCATGGGACAATTAAGGCATTTTTCCAGAACTTACATTTAGGGAATTGCTTCTTCCATATGATGTCTGTATATCTGGGTGCCATGTAACTAACTCCTCCTGGCCACCTCTCCTATTTGTAAGTCACTTAGTACAATTCCTGGCACCTAATTGGTGTTTAGTAAATGTTAGTGTCTTCCCTTTCCCCTCCACTCTCCACTAGGGTGCTTTTACTTTGGTGTCTCTCTCACAGAACTTGTCTTCTCTTCTTTTTCTGGCATGATTGCATTCATACTCAGATGGTCCTCTAATTTGTTGCCACCCACCTCATACACTTGAAAAAAAAACTATTTTTGTTTCGGGTAAAAACATTCATAGTTATGGCTCCAGAAGCAAGGAGACCTGGTAAGGGATGAGTTCAAGCAATAGGGGATGAATACCAAAACCAGAATGATGATAATGTGAGTGACTAGAATGATTTGAATATGATAGAGACTGATGAGATAGAACCGACACAACTTGGTAACTGATTACCAAGTTGGATGTGGGAAGAAAAGGGTAGGACCAAGGATGACATGATATTTTTTTTTGTCTATTTTATTCTATTCTAATTTTGAGTGACTTGAGAAATGATGATGCCACTGACAGAAATGGAGAATTCAAGGTGAGTGGTGCTAATTTTAGGAAGAAGATAATGAGTTCAGTTTTGGATAGGTTGAGTTTGAGGTGCCAAAGGGATAACTATTTAAAAAAGTTTAGTAAGCACGTAGAATTGCTGCTGTGAAGTTCAAAGAAGTATGGAGCTAGACTGAATAGATTTAGGAGACAACTGTAAGAAACTGGCAATTGAAATGATAGGATTTCATGGGGTCATTGAAGAGAGAAAGGAAGTTGACTTAATATTGAGAGAGAGAAAGGAAGATGACTTAATATAGATCCTTCCGCCAATGTGATACAGTAAAGAACACTGGACTCTGTCTGACCTTGAGTAAATCACTTAACTTTGTTGGGCTTCATTTCAATCCCTCATATATAAAATGAAGGCATTGAACTAGACCTTTAAGGGTTGCCTGACTCTAAATTTATGATCTTAAAAATTCTGATACTTCTGCTAGCTCTAAATTTATGATCCTCTGTTCTTTAGGGGAATATTCATACTTAGAGATAGGAGAAAGGAGATACTCTTAGGATTATTATTTAGTCAGAATTCTTGCCAAATTTTTGTCCAACCTGTTTTTCCTTCTGTTTTTAGATATGTTATGAGGCAAATATTCCATTGGCCTTTTGTATATGATTTTACAAATGAATTTATATTTTAAACTATCTACCATATCTTTCTGATTGACAAGAAGATCAAAGTTTTGTTGGCTAAGGTGACTTTTAGAGTCTTAGTTTTGATTTACATCAATTAAATCTCTCCATATTTTGGCAGAGTAGTAGAGTGGCTAGAGAGTTGGCCTCAAAGTAGGAAGGTCTTGGTTCAAGGCTTACCTCTGATATATATAGAGACTGTAAAACTCTGGGCAGTCACTTAACTTCTCAGTGCTCTAAAACTCTTTAAGATTATAAATCACATTTTATGTAAATGTAATGGGATATTATTGTGCCATAAGTAATGAAGAATTTGGAGAATTCAGAGAAACTTGGGAAGACATAGGAACTGATGCAGAGTGAAGAGGAAAACAACTTAATCAATGATTATAATAACTTAAAGGGAAACAACATTGAAAGACCAGATATCTCATTAATGCAGTGATCATTGGAAGATGGAGTTTCCTTGAATGGAAATACTCTGTTCAAAGAAAATCACAAGTTAAGCCCTGCTTTTCTAATCTTTACAAATTTGTTATATTAGGTACTGAAGTCTTTTCTTCTATCCATTTCCCATAACAAGTTTAATTACAAGTTTAAATCAGTCAGCTTGCAGTCATTTTAATGGCTTGCCATTTTTTCAAATGAAGTTTTATTGACAATCTTTTCTTTATTTACATCACTGTCACCTATCAATGATTTTGTCCACACAGTAGATTATTCCCTTGCAACAATTAACTTGCTGTTATTTCAGTTATGTCCTACTCTTCGATTCCTTATTTAGGGTTTTCTTGCCAAAGATACTAGAGTAGTTTGTTATTTCTTTTCCAGATTATTCTTAGAAATAAGGAATGGAAGCAAGCAGGGTTAAGTGTGTTGCCTAGAGTCACACAGATAGTAAACTTCTGAGGTGGGATTGGAATTTACGAAGATGAGTCTTCCTGATTCCAAGCCCAAAACTCTATCCACTGTGCCATCTACCTGGCCAACAATTAACTACAGTCATGCAAAATAAATAAACACATCTGAAAATGTATCCCTTATTCCATATAATCTACCTATTCCATATAATCTGCCTATAATCTACCAATTTGGTTGTGAGGCAGAAGACATCTGTGTTCAATCATCCTGTTAAGATGAAAATTCTCTGGAGACTCTTTTAATTTATGTGTATTTATTAAATAATTTGTAAAAAAAAAAGCAGGCCAGAGAAAGAAAAGAGACACCAGTCACATATGGCTGGATGTTCCTTTTGCACACTTTCTTCCCTGACCAAAGCTTGCCCATGCTGTCACTTTCCTAGCTGCTTTCCCCAGCTAGCTGCACAATCACACTATGGGCTAACCAGTGCTCTCCTGGCCACCTCCTTTCTCCATGTTTCTGAGGCAAAAGAATCCTACTTCCTTTCCCCATAAAGTCCCTTTTATGCTACTTGTGACATCACTTTTCTGAGTACCTATGATTTGGTGGAGTCCAACCTTAGTCTGGATCAGAGGTAGGTCTTCTGGGTACCAGGAGTCATTGGATAAGATGCAAGTATCTTCAGAGGGCCAGGGAGCCATGAGGCCTCTGGTATCTCCCTCCCTCCCCCAGACTGTGTATCCGTCCTCCCTTCCTTAAGTAGTTTGTTCATAGATAAGCATCAGGCTTTATTCTTAATTCAATCAAAGGTTGGGACTGAATTGCAATTTAATTCAATCAAAGAATGGGTTATTTTCAAACTCATTATGCTCTTTTAAACTTTAAAGTCAATTTTAGGGTACCAAAAAGGGTACAGACTAGTGTTAATTTTTCACAACCTTTAGTCCTCTGAAATCATGACTGATCACTACATTGATTAAATTACTGGGATCAGTGATTCCGATTCAATTGTCAATTGTTCTCTCACTTCTGCTTGCTTCACTCTGCATCAGTTTCTACAAGTCTTCCCAAGTTTTTCTGTATTCTTCTAATTCTTCATCATTCATGGCACA
Organism: Monodelphis domestica; assembly: GCF_027887165.1. Classification (NCBI taxonomy): domain Eukaryota; kingdom Metazoa; phylum Chordata; class Mammalia; order Didelphimorphia; family Didelphidae; genus Monodelphis; species Monodelphis domestica. The sequence goes on along the minus strand of NC_077228.1, from coordinate 370,018,481 downwards.
ATATTTATTAAATTCCCAGATGACAGTTTATTCAGCTATTCCCTTAATCAATGGGCATTTACTTTAATTTCTATTCTTTGCCCTTACAAAAAGTGATGCTATAAATATTTTTGTTATCTATGAAACCCCTCTCTCCCTCCCAACACCTCCTATCCACTCAGTCTTTGAAATCCTTGGAGTCTGGGTCTGGTACTGTTCTTGATGAGTTCAAGGAATATATGTAGAGTGTAGACACATTTTTTTGGATATTTCTAAATTGTTTTACAGAATCATGAGACTATGTTGATTCCAGGAACACTGCATTAATTTGCCTGTTTTTGCTTAGTCCTCCAATATCTGCCATTTTTTTCTTTGGTTATCTTTGAAACCATAACTTTTTTTTTTCACATTTGTTCTTTCTTCTAGTTTCTGTGTTAATATTGCTGTTAAACTTATTAATGCTGGTGATATGATTATATATAGTGTATTTCTCTCTTCCACAATAGTCAGATGATTCTGGAATGACTCCCACATTAGTAACCAGTCATTTCCTGTCTGTAGAAATATAATCAATTTCATTTTTTAAATGTTATTTGTTGTTCTCCATATCTACAACTTCCTATTATTTTCTTGAAGAGTTTTCAAGATGTGTGGGCATGAAGTTTCTTTGTTATTTACAAATCTTTATCTTTTCTCCTCACTCCTGAACCATATTTCTTTAAAAAATTTTTTAAAAATATGTTTTATAGTGTATCTTATGTTACCAAAATATCTAATATTCCCTTATCTTCCAGAGACCAATTCCATAGAACAAATAATATTTTAAAAAATAAAGCGAGAAAAAAATTAGCAATACTAAACAGTAAATTGAAAAAGTTTAAAATGTGCAATGAACCACATTCAGGGACCTCCTGCCTTTTCAAAAGGGTAGAGCTGGATTGTCATTTCATATCTCTTCCTTGAGCAGCCACCTAGCTGCCCCCATTTTCTAATATTTTTCTACCATCCTTGCTCATACCTATATCTGCACTGAATTGAAGTAATTGATTATCAATGAATATGTTGATTTAATGTGGCCCACAAGTGGAAATTATTTTTAAGGTGCTCTTTTAAAAATACATATAATAGGGGGCAACTGGGTAGTTCAGTGGTTTGAGAGCCATGTCCAGAAAAAGGAGGCTCTGGGTTCAAATTTGACCTCAGACACTTCCTAGCTGTGTGACCCTGGACAAGTTACTTGACCCCTATTACCTAGCCTAAAGTGTTTAAAAAATGAAAATAAATAAAAATGCATATAATAAATCCTGAAATAGAAGATGATCAAATGTCTCATGAAAAGATATTTTTTTTTCTGTTTTTTGAACACATGAAAAAGTCAATTCTGACAATTGCTTTTTGAAGAAGATCCTGTCAGTCATCTTTCCCTTTAGCTGCCACTTCTTTTGGCTTCTGGTTTCATTTATAATGAGAGCATGAAAATTACATGATTTAGTTTCTTCAGTGATATTTCAACTTGTTAGTCATTGGATAAAGAAATCATATTTAGGGTACCAAGCACTGAGGTAATGTTATTAACCTTCTAAAAACTGTGATGAATTTCACCTCCTACCCTCTTTTCCATCAGTCTGCCATTGTTATTGAGGAAGTGGTGGCTGCTACATACAAAGGGAGATTTTGTATTTTTCCTTGTTTTATGTGTTTCCAGAGCCAAAACATTCATCACCATTTTTATAAGATCATAGATCTTGAGTTGGAAGGGATCTTAGTTAGTGGTCATCTAGTCCAACCTATTCTAATGAATTAGAGATGAAGAAAACCAAGGTCCAAAAAGAATGTGACTTGTTCAAAGACATCCAGATAGTAACTAGTAGAGCCAGAGGCTTTGTCTGTTCACAAGGATTGTCACTTTTGTCCTTACTTAACTTTGAACAAAACCATAGATAAAATCATTTACAGTGTGTATTCTCTTGTTTTTCCCTGGAATCAAAGTCTAAACAGCAAGAAAGAATGACTATTTTATACCCTGTTTTCTAGGAACAATATAATGAACATGAATTTTTTTCAGGAAGAAAAACAGAAGTAAAGGTTTTGCTTATTGGGACAGCTAGGTAGCATAGTAGATAGAGCACCAGGTCTGAAGTTCAAATCTTCAAAAAAATTTATTTCTTCTTAAGAGAGGTGGGGGAAGTCTTTGAAAATAGGCATAGCTAAGAAAAAAACATAAATAGATGATGCTGAAATTAGCCATGAGAGTCTCCTCTTGGCCCACAGTTAGAAGTTTGAGATTGTAGTTGATTTCTCTTTGCAGCTTATGTTGAGCCAGCATGTCAGCATTAGAAGAACTGTATGAATTAAAGGTATTATTTCAATATTCAGAGAGCAAAGAATTATAGCAAAAACCAAAACCAAACATTAACTCGGTACTTGGTACCTTAAATATAAGTCCTTTCTCCAATGATCAACAAGTGAACATATTACTGAAGAAACTAAATTATATAATCTTAATATATTTTGAGCATCCCTTTGACAACCTATCAATCTCTTCTCAGAATTATAATCATATAGAAATGCTAAATTTCAGTTAGAAATCAGTAAAAGTAAAGATGTGTTTTTTCCCATCCAAATTCATGAACTCCCTGAAGTCTGTTGATGGACTCTCTGGTTAAGAACCCTTGCATTAAAATGCAGTAGTACCCAAACATTCTTTTGCACTGACATGCAGAAGTGAAGTTCCCCCTTTCCTGACAGAGTGTGACAAAGGTTCTGAAAATAATTGTATCCTACTTGCCTGTGGTACATTTATTTTATTACTCAATAGTATTTTTAAGGGCTTATTATGTTCTAGGCATTGTGCTAAGTGCTGGGAATTCCAAGAAAAAGGCAAAAATATTCCCTTCTCCCAGAGTTTATATTCCTATGGGGGCAGACAACACATATAAATCAGAACATAAAGGAAAGTAATCTTAGAGGGAATGATACTAGAAACTGGAGGAGACAGAATCCAGGAACATTCTCCTGGTCAAAATGGCTCTAGTGCTGAGCTTTAAAAGACATTTGTTCATCCATGTTCGACTCTTTGTAAGCCTCATTTGGGGTTTTCTTGGTAAAGATACCAGAGTGGTTTGCCATTTTCTTCTCTAGCCTATTTTACAGATGAAGAAACTGAGGTAAACAGGGGTAAGCGACTTGCCCAGGGTCACACAGTAACTGTCTGAAGCCCAAGGGTGCATTTATAGATATGAGAATTATCTGCATATAGATGACATTGAATTCGTGGATGCTGATGAATAAAGAATAAAGATAAATGAGCCCAGGGCAGAGCCTTAGAGGACACCTATAGTCAGTGGGAATTACTTGGATGAAGAGTGAGCATAAGAGTCTGAGGAGTGGTCAGGTGGATAGGAAAAGAACAAGGGAGAGCAAAGTCATGATGACCCAGAGAGAAGGGAGTACCCAGGAGAAGGAACACTATTATTAAATATTGCAGAGAAGATAAGAAGGAAGATCTTGGTTTTCTGAATAGAAAAGGGAAAAAAAAATCTGTGTTTCTTTCCCTGGCCTTTAATTGCATTCCTTTAAGGTGTGAGACATGAATTCAGGTAGTGGAATTTTTTTCTTTTTCTTCCTTTATTGATGCTCTTGAAGATAGAATCCTTTACTCTGGTCAGGGCAATTGATACTGTGCAATAAAGGTTTATACCAGCTGTCACTGCTCTGCTAACAGCTTCTATAGAGTTAATACTGACATTAAATAGGTTTCAAGAAAGTATTATCACCAGGCCATATGCCCCTGTTTTTTCCCCCTCAAACTTGGAAATGAGTTCATGTTCTTTTGGAGCTGCATGAGTAAATTGCCTCATTGCTTTCCTTTTGTCTTTGTTTTGTTTTGTTTTGCTTTTGCATGTTTTTGGTGTCCCTCCCCAAATATTTAGTTGAACAAATATAGCTAATCTATCAGTAAGCAGTGGGTTTATTATGTGCTAAGCATAACAGTAAACACTGGGGATACACAGAAAAGCAAAATCCCAGTTCTTATTCTCAGGGAGCTCACATTTTAATGGAAGAGGTAACATACAAAACATTATACACACACAAACATATATGTGACTGTATATCTATATATTTATATTTCTGAATGACATGAATTTTATTTCCCTTTCTTCTAGTCCTCCAATAATCCCTCTGAATTTCTTTTTTGAAAGGGAGAGGGATAGAATTGACCCCTGGGCCTCCCAAAACTGCCACTACAAAAAGAGCTGCCAAATTTTTTTCTGTACAAGTAGCTCCTTTCCTCCTCTCTCTGATCTCTTTGGGATACAGACTCAGTAGAGGTATCTCTGGGTCAAAGGGTATACATAGTTTGATGGTCTTTTGGGTATGGTTCCATATTGCTCTCCAGAGTGATAAGATCAGTTCACAGTTCTACCAACAGTGTATTAGTGTCTCAAATTTCCCACACCCCCTCCAACATTTATCATTTTACTTTTTGCTTATATTAGCCAGTCTGGTAGGTGTGAGATGATCTCTCAGAGTTGTTTCACTGGGCATTTCTCTAACCAATAGTGTGATATGGAACATTTTTTCATGTGACTATAGTTAGTTTTAATCTTGTCATCTTAGTACTGAAGGTTCATATCCTTTGGCTTTTTTAAAAACCCATACCTTCTGTCTTAGAATCAATACTGTGTATCATTTCCAAGGCAGAAGAGTTAGGCATTGGGGGTTACGTGACTTGCCTTGGGTCCCATAGCTAAGTAGTGTCTGAGACCAGGCTTGAACCCAGGACCTCCTGCCTCTAGGCCTGGTTCTCCATCCACTGGGTCAGCTACTAGCCCCCTTATATCCTTAGACCATTAATGATCTTTTAATTGCTATATCTGAAGATCTTTTCTAAATTTTCATTTTTCTTGACTTCTTTGCAGCATTTGAAATTGCTGGCCTCTTTTCCTCTTGGATGCTCTCTCTTCTCTATGTTTTCACTACACTCCTGTTTCTTGGTTCTCTTGCTACCTGTCAGTTTGTAATCTGTAGTAAGGCCCCTAAATATGAGTATATCTCAGACTGGGTCTTTCTCTTGAGTTCTAGTTATGTGTCTCCAACTGTTCATTAGATATTTCAAAATGGACATCCTTTAGGCATCTTAAACTGAACATGTCCAAAACAGATCTCACCCAAACCTTTCCTACTCTCAAAATTCTCTTTTTCTGTTGAAGGCATCATCATCCTTCCAGTCATGCAAGTTTGAAACCTCAGAGATATCCTGAAATATACTCTTTCTCTTTATCACTGTATATATCTAATTTGTTGCCAGAGTTTGTTTTTTTTTTCTACCTCTGCAGTATGTTTTTTTATACCTGTTCTCTTCTCTCCAATCAAACAACCACTACCTTAGTTAAGATCTTTGTCTCCTGTTACCTAGACAATTGTATTTGGTCCCTCTACCTCAAATCTCTAGCTTATCCCATCGATTCTCCAAACAGCTACCTCAGTGATTTTCCTAAAGCAAAAGTCTGATCACATTATTCTCCTGTTTGATAAAGTCCAGTGAATCACTGCTCTCTCTAGAATCAAACATAAGCACTGCTGTTTAGTTTTTGTTATTGCTGAGATTAAAAGCAAAACCCAGACTCTTTGATAAAATAGAGAAGAGCCTATCCATTCACCAATCTATCCACCTATCCTTCTAATGGGAATGTATTTCCCTGGAACTTTTGTGCATAAAAATATCTTTTATCTCAGAAACATTCAAAAACATGTTTACAAGGCACTTTGGGCTTCATTATAGATAAGAATTCCTAGGGTATAAGAACAGGGTATTGTCCCCACTGCCAGTGGGACTTGCCCCTAATAAACAGTGAGTATCTGGGGGCTAATCCCACTTTGATAGACAGGTTAGGAAGAAACGTTGTATAGATCAGACTTCTCATTACTTCCCACAGATGGGCCATTACTTTAGCCAATAAGTGACTACTACCTCCACTGACTCATTTTAAGGGACTTTGGTTAGAAAGATTTCTTCCTTGATGGCACAAAACCCTGGTGGCCACCACACAGGGAACATTCAAGTCTTGAACTCCACAGAAAACATGTGGAATGGCCCTCTGTTTAGCTTTTAAAGTCTTTCATAACTTGACTCCAACCTACCTTCCTAACTTTATAAATTATTCTCCTTCCTAAATCTTTTATATGAAGCCTTTCTCAATTCTTTTCCCCATCACAGTGGTTAGAGACCTTCTCTCCCAATTAATCTTGTATTTATTTTTTTATATATAGCTAGATGGACTCAGAGATTCTTATCCCCACTTCATTCCCACTGGCAAGTTAGGTCCCAGGTGGTAGCTACTTACATCTCCCTTCAGTTCTAGGAGATAATACTGAGGAGTTGGAGTGCCCATTGCTATTGGCCTAGAAAAGAGGTAAATAAAACTGAAGATTCATTAGACAGGTAGATGGAGAACCAAAAGAGAGTAATGTTATGAAAAATCCAGAGAGGAGAAAGTATTCATGGTAAGATAATAGTCAACCACATCCAATACTGCAAAGATGCCAAGAAGGACTGATGAGGAAATGATGTTAAGATGATTGATGATGAAAGGCCATTAGACCTGATAATTCAGAGACCATTGGTGAATTTGGAGAGAAAGGTTTCAGAGGAGGAGTCACCTGAAGCTAGAGTGAAGAAGGTTGAGAGAGAAAAGAGAAAGAGAAAGAAGAGAGATATGTCAAAGATTTTCTTTAGGAGTTTATTATAAATAGAGGAGAGTTACAGTAGAGTATTTAGAGGGTAAGGATGGGTCTAGTGATGGAACAAGGTGGAGGATCAACTAATCAACATTTATTTAGTACCTACTATGTGTCAGGCACTGCATGTTTGTAGGCAGCAGAGAAGGAGTCAGTAAGTAGGAGGAAAAAACTGAAGATTAGAGTGAGATAGGATGGTTGTAGGGACAATCTACTGGAGAAGACAGAATGGAATCAAGCATCATTGTTGAGGGGTTGGCCTTAGTGAGAAGAAGGACCACCTCTTCAAATGAGACCAAAGTAAAGGAGATAACAGTAGAGGATAAAGTCAAAGAATTGTGAGATGAAGATAAAAGCGAAGAGTAAAGGGCTTCAATTTTCTTTGTAAATATGAGGCAAAGTCCTCAGTTGAGAAGGGAAGGTATGAGATGTTGTGGGAAGTTTGAAGAGAGGAGAGAAAACGGAATAACAACTGTGATTTAGAGCGATAGAGAATCAGTCAGGAAGAAGTAAAAAAATTGCCAGAGAACCTTACAGGTTAGATCTGACTGTAGTTAACTTTTTAATAGCTTATATTGGTGTTCATTATTTGAAAAAAGATTGGACAGAAATTTTCTATCCAGGTAGAAAGATTATATGTTTTTGAAAGAAAGAATAATACAATAACCAAGAGTCTGGTTCAGTAATAACTAAATGATGATTAAGAATTCCATATTTCACAAACTTTATTTTTCTTGGCATTCTCAAAAGAAATACTATGGTTTTTATGGTTTTTCCAAATATCAAGAACAGTTTTTATGATTTTCCTTAAAGTTTCTTAATAGGAAAGTAACAGTACAAACTACAGAAAGGTAAAGTCAATTCTTAAAACCTCACTGGAGAAAACTACTGCCAGGAGAAAATGATTTAATAAATATGGCTCAGGCACACTGAGATAGGGGTGTGACTGGAATTCTTATTGTCCTTTTCCCTCTACTTTATTTGATAATCAGTGCTAGGAATGAGGACGTGCCTTCTATGGCAGAGCTTATGAGCCTTGGCCTTTTGTGGTACAGGACTGATGCCCCCCCATTTCCGTGGGTTGGTAAAAAGCAAGCAAAGTTTCTAACATCTGATTTCAGAAAGCAAAAGGCCTCATTCTTAAGTAGAACATTGTCATTTCCTAGGAGTAATTGTGAAACTTGCCTGTGGTCATGACAATTTTTTTTTCCCCACTCCACAGTAAATGCCTGAAAACTCACAAATTTTCCAGGCTTCCAGGCAAAAGAAGGTGGATGACTCACTTTCTGGGTTCTAGTCTTGAAGGTCAACCTGTGTAAAGCATTGAAAGTCAGGTAAAGGGAAGGGTAGGGGTGGGATGGGGGGCATTTTAAAGATACAAAAGTTGGGAGATCTGTTGTGGCCTCCACACCCCCTCTCAAAACAGTCATTATTTTATGGCTCAAATGATCCATCCCTTTGAGGCTCATTTGCAAAACATCCTTCCAGGGTAACCTATTTGTGTTGAAAATTAATCCTTTTCATTTAGTGTCTGTATAACCCCCTAAGACATTCAGAATTGTAGAAGAGGCCTGACTTCAAGAAAGCCCAGAAAGGGTATATTATCAAGCTTCTGGCTAAGCCCTGGCTTTAACTCGCTTCCAGATGGTGAGTGTGTATAACCTTGTGTGAATGAAGTGAAAGGTTGGTAGTGGGAAGGGGGTTGTGGGGGGAGGGAGAGGGGTTGCTTTTCTTAGCATGAATGATGGTTTCCTTTTCCCAATGGGGCAATTTGCAGGTAAGCCTTTTCCCGATTCTGTCCAGAGATAAAGAAAGCCCTCAGAAAAATGGCCTGGAGCTGATTTCACAGCCACAGCAGGTTTCAATTCAGGCAAAGCCACTGTTTGTTTACATTGGGCAGCTTTGTTGAAAACTGTGAAGCTATTGTTTCCAAGATGACAAATTAATAAATGGATTCCAGGGTCACTGAGAATCAATTAAATGATCATTTCTTTCATGCACCAACCAGGGAGATTTTAGCAAAAGCTACCATTTTTTGCTCACCCTTTGTAATAAAGTATATCATCTCTCTCTCTCTCTCTCTCTCTCTCTCTCTCTCTCTCTCTCTCTCTCTCTCTCTCTCTCTCTCTCTGCCTGTCTATGTATCTATGTATCTATCTATATATTTATGTATCTATCTATCCATTTATCTACCCATCCATCTGTCCATCCATCCATCATCTCTCTTTCTCTGTCTGTCTGTCTATGTATCTATCTACCCATCCATTATCCATCCATCCATCCATCATCTATCTATTCATCCATAATCTATTCATCTATCTATCTATCTATCTATCTATCTATCTATCTATCTATCTATCTATCTATCTATCTGTTTATGTATCTATCTGCCTGTCTATGTATCTATGTATCTATCTACATATTTATGTAGCTATCTATCCATTTATCTACCCATACATCCACCCATCCTTCCATCCATCATTTCTCTTTGTCTGTCTATATATCTATCTACCCATCCATCCATCTATCCATCCACTCTCTCTACCTATCTTTCTCTTTCTATATACATATATACTCTCATCTATTTTGATCATTATCTTTCTATCATTTATTTATGTATATTTAGAAAAGAGATATCATTCTCTCAATGAGTAATTTAGATATTTTAAATTGAGCAATTTGAATTCAACAAGCATTTACTAGGCCTTTACTAGACATTCAACCCTGTTTGCCTCAGTTCCTCATCTGTAAAATGAAGTAGAGAAAGAAATGAATGGCAAATCACTCTAGTATCTTTGCTAAGAAAACCCCAAAATGTGGTCATGAAGAATTGTACATGACTGAAACAACTGACTGAACAACAGCACTTCTACTATGTATTGTGTTAGGTGATGGGGATACAGAAATGATATTGAACTTTCCCTCAAATATATTACAATCTACTGGGAGGATACAGACATGTATATAGAAAATTAGCTAATATGTACATATTAGCTAATACACATAAACAACACATATATATGTATGTGTGTATATATATATATATATATACCCACACACACAAAGAAAGACTTGACTTAAAACAGTCATGGGTGGCTCAGTGGATAGAGTGCCAGGTCTGGAGTCTAGAGGACCTGGGTTCAAATGTGACCTCAGATATTTCCTAGCTATGTGACCCTGCATAAGTCACTAAACCCCCACTGCCTCACCCTTAAAGCTCTTCTGCCTTGGAGCCCATACTTAGGATCAATTCTAAGACAGAGGATAAGTGTTATAAATAAAAAAAGACAGTCATGGTTTGACCACGGCTAGTTAATTTTTATTATAATTGTTATTATTCTTTCCATTCTTTTTGTGGTGTTCAGTAAGAAATGGTCTGAGGACAAATTATTATCCTGCTAATATTATTCTTTTATATTTACTATGTTGTGAAATCTTGCACAGGTTGATAAAAATGATTGTTTATTTTTTAAAACTCTTACCTTCTGTCTTAGAATCCATACTAAGTATTGAGTCCATGGCAGAAGAGGTAAGGGCTAGACAATGGGGGTTACGTGACTTGCCCAGGGTCACACAGCTATGTGTCTGAGGACACATTTGAACCCAAGATCTCCCATCTCTAGGCCTGGCTCTCTATCCATTGTACCACCAAGCTTCCCTAAAATGATTGATTTTTCCCCATTGAATAAAAGTGTTAGGATGTCAGCTCATCTTCTATATACTTGCTGGAAGCATAATTTTTGGTATAATACCCATAAGAAGATAAAATTATCCAAAAGATATATAATCTCTTTATTCCTTTGTTGTTCTGATTTCTTCAGTGAGGGTTCTATATACTATGCATTTATATAGTGCCTACTATGTGCTAGACACGTAATTAAGCACTTTGCTAATATTATTCCATTGGATACTCATAATAATCCTTTGAGATTACCTTTATAGAAGTTAAGTGTTTTGCCTAGGGTCACACAAGTATTAAATATCTGAGTTTGGTTTTGAATTCAGGTTTTCCTGACTCCAGATCCAGCATTTTATCCACTGTGGTAGCTAAATGCCAGTTTAAAATACTCTGAAAGCATTTAATTCTGCATAGTTCGGAGATTATCAGTGCCTGATATCTATTAAAACATTTATTTCAATGGTGACCATCAAAATAATAAGTTCTTCCCTCTTGGAAACTTGGAGGACTATACTTTTAAAAGAGAAAATGAAAAGATTTTGATGAATATATGTAAAGAAACATCAAGCTATGATTAAAACTGACTTTAATCTATAAGATAATTTGCTACAGAGACTGACATTTTGAGCTGGTTGACTTTCTCACTTGTTTTATTATGTTTTCTTTGGATTTCAGAAGACTCTGTAAGGTGTCTGAGGGTAGGACTGGCATGGACTCAATCCTGGGAGGGGGAAACACTTTAAATTTGAATGTGTCAACTTCCTGGAAATTTCTTGTTTGTTGATTGAATCACCACCCTGGTAAAATAAGATTGGAAACAGTGTGACTGCTATTAATAATACTATCATTTTTATTGTTGTTTTGAATGGGAGATGGGCAAGTGGGTAAGCAATCTTTATATCTTTATATCCTAAAACTTGGTGACTGTATTGATTTTGTCCTTACAGAGCATAGGCTTAGGAAAAACACACATTTAGAGCAGTACAGACAGAAATGTTGAATTTTTTATATACTTTGAAAAAAATAATTGTACAGAAGAGATTTGAATGTTCCTTTAAAATCCTCTTTTTTTTTCCTCCTTTGCTTGGCATATGGAAATATCTTTTTTTAGTGCTGCTTAAATTTTAGAATGAAAGTATAAATTAAGAAAACATATAAAAACATGCAAATATGAATAGGAAATTAAAGTATGACACTATTGATTAAATGAGACCTTTTAAAGAAAAAGAAATGGATTTATATGGAAATTTTTGTACTGAATTGCTATCAGAGACAAGCCATTTACTAATTTTTTAAAATTATGGGTGGTGAATACTTACATACAGGAACATATGACTCCTGCTGAAAAAATATTATGTTCACTGACTGTTATAATCTATTTTTTGATTGTTGTTTTGTGGATGTTCCAGTTTAAAAAAAAAAGCTTAAAAACATATGTCCAGTAGAAAAATCACAAATATAACTCATTAAGTACTCTGTTCTGTCCATTGTTTTCTATTCAAAGTTAGAAGACCCAACTTGGATTCAGAGATCCTTGTAGCTGCAGCCACAACTAAAACATGTCCCTGAATTTAAGCATTTTAAATACCTTCTGAGTTTTTTTTTTTTTATAAAAGAGGAATTTCTTCCCTAGGAGGAAGGTTGTAGAATTCCCTTTAATAGACATTAAGCTTTATATCTTTAACTTTTCTTTAATTTCTTTTAGTTTTTACAAAGGGATGCTTACTTCAAACATATAGTAAGAACAGACCCCCCCCCCCCAAACAAAACAAAACATTTCCCTCTCCAAACTTGAGGGCCTAATTTCCTCTATGCTCTTTGGTCCCTGTGTGATAGTGGATTTGGACTTAATATATTTGCTATATGATGCTCATCCTTCCCCCCACCCCCCAGATTATTTCCAAATGTAGCATGGTAGATGAGTAGATGAATCCACACTTCTGATATTACTGGACTGGGTGGGTAAGTTCCTCAAAATTTGACTCTTCACCTTCTGGCTTCCAGGAAATCCTGGCATGGACTTCAGTTCCTAGAGTTCTGGTGGCACACTATCCTGAGATTTTGAAGCTCAAAAGATCATACCATCTTTAGTCTCCTTAATTTTAAACACAAATGAACAAAAAGCAAAGAATCCAAGAAAAGCAGACAGAGGTCCAAACTCATGGGCCACCTGTTGACCTTAGATGACAAGGGTCTGAAGTCTCTCTTCATCCAGAAATTATAGCCTGCCTGTCTCTCTCAGTTGATTTCAAGGAACAAAAGAACAACAATTAGTTCCATGTTTTAAACATTATGACAATTTTCCACCCAGTATTTTGATTTGTCTGGTTGCTCCTTTTGCCTTTACAGCATGACTTCAATCCTCTCACTCCTCTGACAACACCAGTATTGGACAGGTTTAGTTTTATACACAAATTAATGTTTTTTTTCTATATTAATCTTCCTTATCTTTTTAGTATCATTTGACAAGTTGGACCATTCTATCCTTCTGTTTAACTTCTTAGGGAAATATGGGTTTAGATCCCATATCTGATACTCATTAACTCCAGGACACCAGGAAAGTGACTTAGACTCACTAGACCTTAGTTTCCTTACTGTAGAATCAGATTTAGAACTAAAAGGGAAAGATGATCTCATTAAATCCCTTCATTTTAATTTGCAGAGATGGGAAATATTACATATATTTCTGCTCTTTGACCCCATTCTCTATATTGGTGACTTCTTTTCCTAGATTACTATCTCAAGAAAGCCCTAGTTGACATTCATACTTCATCACTTTCTTTCCAACCATCTTCTGTCAATTGCCAAGCAACCCTTTCTTTAATGCTCTTCTTTCAATAACCATAGCATTTTTTCTCCCTCACATTTTTCCCATTTAAAAATAATAAAAGGGGGAAAAGACCATTATAAAAATATGCATAGTCAAACATCACAATTTCCTGTGTTAGGCTGTCTAAATGTGTGTGTGCTCATGTGTGTATGTGTGCCTGTGTGTTGTAGCGATCTTAATTTGAGTCCATAATCCCTCACTCTCAGAAAAGAGTAGAATGTTTCACCATGCTTTCTCTAGTCATTGTTGGTGACCACATTGATCAGAATTCTTAAGTCTTTCAAAATTTTTTGAAATATTGTTACACCATGGCATTGTTACCATGTAAATTATCCTCCTGGTTCTGTTTACTTTGCTCTACATCAGTTTGTATAAGTTTTCTAAGGCTTCTCTGAAACTGTCCTTCCCTTTAATTAAATCCTTATAGTTTAATGATTTCATTATGTTAGCATATTCTAATTATTCAACTATTCCCCATTTGATGGGCACTCCTCTAGTTTCTTATTCTTTGCCCCTGCAGAAAGAGCTACTATAAATATTTTCCTACATATGTCTTTTTTTTCTTCTATCTCTTTGAGATATAGGCCTCGTGCTAGATATTACCGCATCAAAGGGTATGAAAACTTAGTGACTTTTAGAACATAACTCCAAATTGCTTTCCAGAGGAGCTGGACTACTTCACAGATCCAGTAACAGTGCATTAATATACCTTGTCTCCCCAAAGTTCCATATGTATATGCATGTGTATGTATGTATGTGTGTATACAAACACATATATATCTAAAATATTTTTGTTCAACTTTGTCAATATGATGAGTAAGAAGATGGACCTCAGTGTTATTTTTAATATGTATACTCTAATTATTAGTGATTTGAAATATTTAAAAATGGTTATGGTAGCTTTAATTTCTTTCTCTGAAAGATGACTATTCTCTGAAACCTGGCTATCCTTTAACCATTTGTGAATTGGGAAACATTTCTTATTCTTATACATTTAAATCTGTTTCCTATCTTGGAAATGAGACATTTATTAGAAGAATTCACTGCAAAGTTTTGCCCCTGTTATTGGCTTCTCTTTTACTTTTTAATTGAACTGGTTTTGTTTGTGCAAAAGTTACAATATTTTACAAGATCAAAATTGAACATTTTATGTTCTGTGATCCTCTCTTTCCTTTGTTTGATCTTGAAAAGAGCATTATTTTAGATTAAACCTAGTGTAAAATGATATAAAGGAGGTTGAGGGAAGCCTTAGGAAAACTGCTTCACAAAATAGAAAGACTGATGGATAGGAAAATAAGCTTTTCAAAGAACTCTATGGGAGACTAAAATTTATATAGAGTATCTAGAGAATACTAACAATTTGACCTGAAAGGAGGAAATGAAATAAATACAAAATAGAAATGATATTAAAGAATTTCCATAAACTATTAAAATCACAACACTTAGATTCTTCCACCTAAATTATGTGCTATATGAGTAAGTAGAAATGGTACTAGTAAGAGGAAATTGGGAAGAGAAGGTAGATCTTACCAAATCCATGCAGAAAAACAATCCCTACTATATGCAACACAAGTTTGAAGGCAGCAAAGGATCATTTATTAAGGTTTTACAAAGAATAGAAGATGGAGAAAAAAGGAAAAATCACATATATCATTAAAAACAAAACAAAAAAGCCCACTGAGAAATGTGAATCATATATGTTTATTTTTTCATTTATAGGAAAGTTCCATGATAATGATCTATATATACATTAAAGGTATTCTTGATGAAAAAATAATGAGAAAAAATGCCTGCTCTCATAAATGATTCTTCATATAAATCTTCATAGCTACACCTGGTCAAAAAGGTATAATAAATATCTCTATACTGGGATTTCCCTATCCTGATGAAATCACAGATCTAGTTGGAAACCAAAACCAACAAATATTTATTCCCAGAGATGAGGCAGCAGAAATTTTGCCATGTCTTCCAACTTACTTTGTTCTTGGTGAGTTGACTCTTATTCCTGAGGTAGAAATATTTTAAAGCACCTTCTCATTTGATCTTTATAATCATCTCATAGGTAGGAGAGATATTATTGTTGCTATTGTTGTTTAGTTGTTTTTTTAGAGGATTTCTATAACAGTGGAAAGAATACCAAAGAAGAATCAGAGGTCTTAGATTCATATCCCACCTCTGACATAAGACATAATGTGTGACTTGGGCAAGTCATTTGACCTCCTGGGCTTTAGTTGGTCTTCATCAGTTGAATGAAAGAAGTTGACCAGATAACTTTTGAAGTCCCTTGAAACTCTCAGAGTATTATCTTTTAAGCAAAAACATTTGATACGAATGCTTCTTTAAATCATCAAACAATTAAGTGCAATGGGATCTTGTATTCTCTACTCCTGTTTGTTCATAACTATTTTATTTTTTAATGTAAAATTTTTTCCATATAAAATTTTTCTTTAATATTTCTATAAAAATTTTAAGTTCTAAATTCTCTTGCTTCCCCTCCCCTCTCTCCTACTAACTTCTTTCAGTTTGCTATGTAACTATATGAGATCTCCTGTAAAATATTGTTTATAAAAGCCTGCCTATCTGCTTCTCAGAAGTACATCAGGGGTCGTAGATAGTTGTCATAAATGAATTGATTAATATATTGCATAAATTAAGGATCCACAGATTACCACTTGATCTCTGATATTTTCTCCTGCTTTAGAATCAACCTGATTGATAATGGAACATCCGAAATCTTTCAGTCTGACTCTTTAGAAAGAATTTAGTAAAAATGTAACTGTTTCAACATGGAAGAAGATGGTTACATCTGTGTTTGAATTTTGTGAGAAATAGTTAAGCTAAGAGAACCTCACTGAAAAAATATGGCGTGGTCACATAATTGTGTCCCAATCAATTCTATTTCTGTAGCAGTGTTCTTAATGGAGTGTTACTAATCATTATGTCAGGTTCACTTTCTGTCAGTAGCTGAGCCTTGCTGAAGACCTTTCCTAATCCCCCTTATCCCACTCTGCAACACCTAGACTCACTTAACTCTTTGCAAACCACTGAGTTCCATACCTCCTGCTCACTGCTTCCACCCCCCAAAAAGGGGCTGACATCAGTGGACTCAGTACTGTGTAGGAGCCAGAACTTCCTAGATTTAGGAAGCTTAGTGTATTCTATCCTAGCAGATTCAGCTCCAATTCTGAATTGCTACAGCATCTGACCTGTCTTAGTTACCTCCTGCTTAGGAACATATTTCCCATAATAGTACCCAGCAAAGTTGTTTCACCTAATGGATATTCTTAGATAAGTTAAGAATATCAGGCAGGAGGGGGCAGCTGGGTAGCTCAGTGGATTGAGAGCCAGGCCTAGAGACAGGAGGTCCTAGGTTCAAATCTGGCCTCAGACACTTCCCAGCTGTGTGACCCTGGGCAAGTCACTTGACCCCCATTGCCTAGCCCTTACCACTCTTCTGCCTTGGAGCCAATACCCAGTATTGACTCCAAGATGGAAGGTAAAGGTTTAAAAAAAAAAAGAATATCAGGCAGGTGCACTCTTTGTGGTGGCAAAAAATTGGAAAATGAGGGGGAAATCCTAGGGAATGGCTGAATAAATTGTGGTTTATGATGGTGATAGAATACTATTGTTTTATAAGAAATAATGAACTGCTTGATTTCTATGTGAACTGGAAAGACCTGCATGAAGTGATGTGGAGTGAAATTAACAGAACCAGGAGAACACTGTACACAGAAAGCAAAACATTGTAGAATGATCAAATGTAATCGACTTTACTACCAATAGCAATGCTATCTACCTCAAGAGAAAGAACTGTGGGAGTAGAAACACAGAAGAAAAGCACATGATTTATCACTTGTTTATATGGGTATAAGATTTGGGCTTTTGGTTTTTAAAAGATTACTCTATTGCAAAAATGAATAATATGGAAATAGGAATAGGTATCAAGTGACAACATGTGCATATCCCAGTGCAATTACTTGTCAGCTCTGGGAGGCGAGAGGGAAGAAGAGAGGGAGAAAAAATGAATCATGTAACCACGGAAAAATATTTTAAAATAAAATAGAATTAATTAAAAATAACATTGGGTAGGATTTCCTAGAAATTACTGGCTTGACTCCCTGCCTCAATAATCTGACTGAAAGATAAATTCAATTCTAGGATAGGGGGACCAATCCATCAGAATAAGTATATTTATCATAAATTCTTTAATTTGTCAAGTCAACAAGCATTTATTAAGCTCTTACTTTGTGCCAGACACTGTGCTAAGCCATGGAGATAAGAAGAAAGGTAAAAACACAGTCTTTGACCTTAAGGAACTCACATTCTAGTTGGGGAAACAACACTTGAGCCACTATGAACATGTAGACCATGTGGAAGAAGGAAAGGGAATAGGCATTTATTAAGCACCTACTATGTGCTAGGTACCATGCTAACCATTAACGAATATCATATTGGATCTTAGCAACAACCTCATGAAGTCAGTGCTATTATTATCCTCATTTTACAGTTTAATAAACTGAGGCAGCTTTGCTCAGGATCATACAGTTAATGTGTCTAAACTGGATTTAGACACATCTTTATGACTCCAGGTCTAGTGCTCTATCCTCTCTTCCACCTAGCTGCCCCATTATACAGAACTGATGGAAAATCATTTCAGAGGTGAAGCATTGGGGAGATGAACTGGGGGAATTTGGAAGATGCCTCTTGCAAAAAGTGGGATTTGAGCTGAATCTTGAAGGAAGCAAAGGAAGAAAGGCAAAGTGAAGGAAGGGACACCATGTCAGGCATGGGGGAAAAGACTTCCAAAAGGCACTGTCTGGAGATGGAGTGTTGTGTGAGAGGAATAGCAAGAATGCTGTTTTTACTGGATCATAAAGAACATGAAAGAGAGTAATATGTGCAAATCCCAGAAAAAGAAGAAAGGTCTAGACTGTGATGGGTTTCAAATACCAAATATTTTTCAGTTAGTCTGATCCTTCATGACCCTATTTGGGATTTTCTTGGCAAAGGTACTACAGCTCTTTGCCATTTATTTCTCTAGTTCATTTTAAGATGAGAAAACAGAGGCAAATAGGGTTAAAACGACTTGTCCAGGGTCACATAGCTAGTAAGTATCTGAGGTCAGATTTGGATTCAGGAATTCAAATCTCCCTGATTTCCAATCTGTGCTCTATTCACTGTCATGTAGCTGCCCTGGTTAAATGACAAACAGAGAATTTTATATTTGATTCTGGATGATAGTGGGATCTATGTGGTCCTAGACCTATGGTGGTGAACCTATGGCACATGTGCCAGAGGGGGCACTCCAAGTCCTTCTTGTGGGCATGCACATCATTGCCCCAGCACAGAGTTCACTAGAGTTCATTACCAGCAAGCCAGAGGGACTCAGGGGGCTGGCTCCCTCACCTGAGGACATTTATTATATCACCTGCCCCTCTAAAAGGTTTACCATCACTGTTCTAGACCATTGTTGATTAAAACACCCAGCACCCTGCACATCCTCGTTCAGGCATTAAATTCAGCTCTCTGAGCTAATGGCTGACTGATCCAAAAAGAGGTACAGTAGAATCTGATCTGTAATTCCAATGGCATAAGAACTGAGGTGGGATGAAGAATACAAAGAACTAATATTAAAAGAAAAAAGTGAAGCTTTAGGGAGATGGATTGAGTTTAAGCGAGCAGTTGCTCTGACTTGACCTACCTTTTCTTCTGTCTAGTATTGACCTCCTAGCCTGAATTTTATTTTAACTGGTGGCAGGAAGAAATATTAGTTGGACAAAAATGTAATGAAATAAACCTCTTCAGGTTGTTTTTGCTTATGTTGTAATAACCATAATAATCTTCATTTTGTTCTTTCCGGGTCAGCTTGCCCACATAGATATTGTCTGAATGAGTGGGAATGTTAAATATAGACAGGAAAGCCCCACTGGGAAAATTCACCTTGGAGAATACAGAAAAAGCAAACAAAAACAATACATGTTCTAAAGAATTAAAAGAAAAAAAAAGCAAAGGGCAGGGAGGGAGGCATCCAGGGTGCAGTCCAAACAGTGGAATTAGGACACTCCAGATGGGAGTTTGCAAGGATTAGGACCTAAGGCTCTAGTTAGCTAGACTGGCTTTAGAGGCTAAGCTTTCTCAATAAGCTATCAGGGCCAGGGTCTTTTTGTTGTTGTTGTTGTTGTTGTCTTTTTTCTTTTTCGCAAAAAGCCATCAGTGCTTTTCTGGATAACAGAAGTGTCTAAAATATGAGTGCCTTCCCTTGTCACACATCAGTGTGGGAAGGTGAGGCTTTTCTTTTGGTGAGCAGAAAGCCAGATGCTCAATTAACTTCTCCACTTCAGGCTGGCACAGATTGACAAGAATGAGAGGATGTACTTACTGAATATAGCTTAAACCCTGACAGTTGTGCTCAGATTTCTCAAGGGAGTAGGAATCTATCCTAGAAGGGACCTTAGAGGGCCGCATTCTCATTTGACAGGAAAGGAAAACAAAATTCAAAAAGTTTAAGTGACTGGTCCAGGTTGTGTCTTCCTGATGCCAAATTGAAGCAACTAGGTCGCTCAGTGGATAGGATGCTGGATATAGAGTCAAGAAGACAAGTTCAAATCTGGATTCAGACACATTATAGCTGTTTTTTTTTTAAAAATCCTTACCTTACCTTCTGTCTTAGAGTCAATACTGGGTATTGGTTCCAAGGCAGAAGAGTGGTAAGGGCTAGGTAATAGGGGTTAAGTGACTTGCCCAGGGTCACACAGCTGGGAAGTGTCTGAGACCAGATTTGAACCCAGGACCTCCTGTCTCCAGGCCTGGCTCTCAAACCACTGAGTCACCCAGCTGCCCCCACATTATAGCTTTTTGATCCTGGATGAGTTACCTAGCTCCTATTTGTCCCAATTTCCTCATCTGTAAAATGGAGATGATAATTGCACCTACCTTCTGGAGTTGTTGTGAGGATAAGATCATATAGCCAGATAAGCTTATCTAACTATATTTAGCTCTCTCTGTAAACTTCTAGTGCTATGTGAATATTAGTACCTCAATGCTTTTTTCCTTTTCTTTCTTAATAAAAGAAATCAGAGAGGAAAACACTATAGAAGTCTCTGTAAGATTAAAAAGAGAAATGGACTTCCAGCTTTTTTTGAATTTTGGAGTAGGTGAAATAGTATTTGACTGGGAATAAGGAGATCTGGATTAGAATTTTAGCATGGCCACTTACTATTTATTTCACTTCTGAGCCTCACTTTTCTCATCTGTAGAATGAAAGGATTGGGTTAGATATATTCTGGGGTCACTTCCAAATCAAGATCTATGATTCTATTTTAATGTGAAACAGTCACTGTTGGGTGCATTGAGGTTGGTATACTGTACCCACTCCCTCCCTGGAAAGCCCCCCCCCCCCCCTTTTTTAATCCCTTACCTTCCGTCTTGGAGTCAATACTGTGTATTGGCTCTGAGGCAGAAGAGTGGTAAGGGCTAGGCAATGGGGGTCAAGTGACTTGCCCAGGGTCACACAGCTAGGAAGTGTCTGAGGCCAGATTTGAACCTAGGAGGAAAGGCCCCTTTCATTGGAACCTGGACCTTCAGGCTTCTCATATATAAATTCTCTTCCACGCTTGGATGAATCCAACTCAAGGTTGTTGCTGTCACCTACTCAGGAAGGGAAACCAAGAGTGGAAAAGGGATCCCTTATTCTAGCTATCAAGAGATGGCTGGAATGAGAAAGACCAGCCCATACCTCATAATTCATTGGAAGTTTCTGAGTTACCCAGTGATACCTTGGGGGTAGAGAGAAGAGAAAATGAGGTGGAAAGTAGCTTTTGTTTTTACTGAGGCAACATCCTGTCCTCCTACTTGTCAAGGGGCAGGGAAGGACCAGAGGACTACACAGGGTTTTCTGCCCAGGCCTTTTTAGCACTGGTCTGAAGACCCCAGGAAGTGCGACGTCTCTGAAGTGCCCAAATGCTATCATCATGTCCCCAGAGACCCTGGAAGTTTTCTGAGGAGTCTTGGGTGTACAGACCCTATGATAGCTCCCATTGGCCAATTAGACCACTGCTTCATGAAGAGCCTAAAAATGTGGGATTAAAGGTTGAGCAATAAAGGAAGTGGTTTATGAGAGTTATTAATTGATGTGCAGTGTGTCTGGTTATAATAGAAATCAAAACTGCCCTCCCTTCGGGGGCTGGAGGTGGGGTAGGGTGGGGTGGGGCTGTTATGAAACTGGGAGAAATTGTTCTGCTTGTTTGCTGTTCAATTTCCATTTTGAGCTTTTTCAAACACCTTTCAGTGAAAGAGGTTGGTTTCCCCTCATTTCCGTGGGAAGAGATTTACAATTAGAGTATTATTTGGGAAACTTTTCTATTAATGGATATATACCTGAAATATCACAAAAGACAGTGTGGCTCTAGGTAAAGGATCCATTGAAATCATTGTTTGGCCTTTGTATGTTATACAAAATTCCCAGAATAAATCTTCTTCGGCCTTGAAGACTACAAAGACTTAATCAAGCCCAGACAATAGGGACTTGTGGAAGTGTGTAAACTTCAGAACTCCTGTGTGCCTGGTGTTGGGGGAGGCAGAGTACATCGGGCACAGACTGTCCAGAGAACACTGGAAGCACAAAAGCCAACACTTTGGCTCTAAGACAATATGGGAATTTTAGAAAGGGGAGAGGGAATATTGCATATGTAAATTCCTATGTTGTTTCTTTTTCAGCCTCTGCTGAACATTTGCTAATCTCTAGAAACCTGCTTCTTCCAGGGGTAATGTGGAACAGCAAATAATAGACAGCATCCATAGTTGGGGAGACGAGTTCAAGTTTGACTTCTAACGTGTCCTCCCTGGCTGACCCTGGCCAGATTGTCTTTTTAACACTCCAGGAAATTCTTGAGGACTGGTAGTTGTAGACCACTTGTAATCTTCAATGGCAAAGGAGAGTTCCCCCACCAGGAAATCTTTACACTGCTCAGTCACCTGTAGTACCAATTCAATGGGATTTTCTTTCCTTCCTTCCTTCCTTCCTTCCTTCCTTCCTTCCTTCCTTCCTTCCTTCCTTCCTTCCTTCCTTCCTTCCTTCCTTCCTTCCTTCCTTCCTTCCTTCCTTCCTTCCTTCCTTCCTTCCTTCCTTCCTTCCTTCCTTCCTTCTTTTTTTCCATCTTAGAATCAATACTTTGTATTAGTTCCAAGATAGCAGAGCACCAAGGGCTAGGAGAGAGGGGTTAAATGACTTGCCCAGAGGCACATAGCTAAGAAGAATCTTAGCTGAGATTTGAACCCAGGACCTCCTGTTTAAGCCTGGCTCTCAGTTCACTGGCCCAACAGGTTGTCTGTTTCTGAATGGCAAGTGAGATAAAAAAAGATTTTAAAGTCCTTGATGAGGGGCAGCTAGGTAGCACAGTGAATAGAATTCCCAGGATGGAGGCCCTGGTTTCAAATTTGACCTCAGATACTTCCTAGCTGTGTGATCCTGGGCAAGTGACTTAAACCCCATTGTCTAGCTCTTACCACTATTCTGACTTAGAACTGATACTTAGAATTGATTCTAATAACAGAAGGTAAGAGTTTTTTAAAAAAAAGTTCTTGTGAACCTTAGTTTCTTACATATAGGAAATTAGACTAACACTATTATTATTAATAACATTATTGTTAAACATTGTTATTAATATTACTTGGTTCTTTTAAGTTTCCATGGTTGATTCTGGAAAAGAAACAATGATACCACAATTTTTCTATTCTTTTTTTTTAAACCCTTACCTTCTGCCTTAGAATCAATATTGATTCCAATGCAGAAGAGTGGTAAGGGCTAGTCAATGGGAGTTAAGTGAATTGCCCAGGGTCACACAGTTGGGATGTATCTGAGTCTAGATTTGAACCCAAGACATCCCATCACTAGGCCTGGATCTCAACTCACTGAGCCACCCAGTTGCCCCCTCATTATTCTACTCTTAAGGAGATTTAAGTCATTGAAATTTTGTTCTAGCTTCTCTCTGATAGTAGAGAAGAGGAAGACTTAGAACAAGAGTTCCTAGCCCTTTCTTTGTGTCCTGAATCCTGTTGCCAGTCTGATGAGACCTATGAATTCCTTCTCAGAATTATTTTTTTGAATGCCTAAAATAAAATGTCCAAAATGATGAAGGAAACCAATCATCCTGAACGAAGTACAGTTATCAAAATATTACCAAAAAAAAATTCACAGGCTAAGGTTAACAAACTGTTATAGAGTATGGATAATCCTTTAGATGTTAAATGAGATTTTGATATGGGTATAAGATACAGTGTTTATTTTAATAGGGTCAGGCAAATCACACAAGTCTAACTGGTCTAGCATCTGAGAGAAACTGTCAAGCCTAAAACCAATTATACTGTAGGCATGTAAGAATTTGCATATTACAAGTTTTTTATGTCTAGGGAATTTGTCTTATGATCCTATGTCTGCTTGCCTAACATATTGCTAGAATTTTTGTAGTTGCTTAGTCAATACTTGATAACCACGAAGCCAACATTTAAAATGAACTGAATAATGTTGAAATAGTGCTTCATTGGGGCAGCCAGGCTTGGAGATGAGACATCCTGGGTTCAAATCCCAGCTATGTGGCCCTGGATAAGCCACAACCCCAATTTTCTAGCCCCTACAGCTCTTTTGCCTTAGAACTGGTGCTTAGTACTGGTCCTAAGACAGAAGATAAGGTTTTTCAAACAAACAAACAAAAACAAGTATGCTTTGACATAGGCAGGAATATTTGTTGTATCAAACTTTTAGTTGTTCCTGTGTCCTGAGTGAGGCTGGGCTAGGATGTAATACTCGAGTGATTTTCCATGGTTTTGTGGTAGTAGGGTTATTGGGGAACTTGGGCAATCCATTAGAAACACAGGGATAGTCTTTAATTCATTTCAGTACTTCGGAACCCTAGAAGATCAGAGAATATCAGGAGACAACGGGGATAAACTATATCTTCAGATTACCAGTCAGTGAGTCTTCTGCTTTTTCCTGATTTATAATATCAATATCTAAGTTCAATGTGTCTATGTAATGTCTGGGTTGATGGCTGATAGTTTACTATGTGTTGGCTTCTTTCCATTTCTTTTGAACACATGGGAAACTCTTTAGCAGCTCTAACAATGGGGCTGGCCATGCCCAGTAACCTGGACCGTGAGGTTTATCTTAATGGGATCAGTGTGCTGGAAAACCGCACACCGGCAGAGCAACACCAGCTAATGTTTCTTCAGGGATGTGTGCCCTGTGGGGTTCCCCAGCTGTCTCTTGCTGGTAGGGGCAGGAATTGGGGTTTCTGTATCATCCCCAAAGTCCTAGGCCTCAGGGATCCGATTCAATTCAACTTCACTAAAAATAACCAAACACTTTTCAAATGTGAATATATTATATGGAGGCTGGCAATATGAAATAATATTGGAAAGCCACTTTATCCTGACAAAAGGGATATTCAGGTTGTGAGCAGACCTGTATTATCATCTACAGAAGAGAAGAGATAGGTTTGACACTAGGGTGTGAAGGATGATTTGGAGGGAGGAGAGAACTGAGTCAGTAAAATGGGGTAGGAGGCTATTGTAATAACCTAGATGTTAGTACTGAGAACCCTTAGGAATAGAGAAAAGAGGGGACAGATTTTCCTTCTTATTCCTTTCCTCCCCTCTCCTCTTCTTTCCTCTCTCCTTTTTTCCTCTTCCATTCCCTCTCCTCTTCTCCCCTCTCCTCCCCTCCTCTCCTCTTTTATCTTTTCTCCCCCTCTTCTCTTCCTTCCTCTCTCCTTCCCTCCCCTCCTCATCCCTTCCCTTTCCTCTACCCTGCCCTCCTCTCCTCTCCTCTCTTCTCTCTGCTTCTGCTTTAAGTAACAGGCAATAGTCTTTCTCTCTCTTTTAGCACACAAAATTAAAGTTTCTTTTTCTAGTCTTTTAAAATGATTGGAGTTGATTTGTATAATTTTAGCAAATCAGTTTAATCCTTTTTCTATAAAAAACCAGTGTAGCATATGCACTTCTTCCTTAAAAGCATCTGACATGTTGATATTTACACCATACTCTATAGTTCACATTGTTTTATACATTTCATATTTCATTATGTGCTAAAGTATACATTTCCATGTGTATAATATTTATCAAACATGAGGATAATATTAAATTAGAGTACAATTACAATAAAAGAGTCAACACAGAAATAAGCAACAAACATTCCATTTTCTGTTCATCTGATTTAACTTAAGATTGTTCGACATTATATACCCAGATATGAAGAAAAGCTTTTTATATATGTGTGTGTGCACATATACAAACAGCTGTATATACATTTGTGTGTGAGTATGTCTATCCATCTTTATATAGATGGATATGGATATATATGATGGTGCATGAGGATTTAGACCATTTTTTATGTAATAAAGCTATTCTCAAAAGAATTATTTTGGTTATTCTACTAGTATACATATATTAATGGTCTCCTATTAAATAAAATAATATCTAATGTGTTGACATTCACAGTGGGTGCCAAATAATTGTTGTTGATATGTCTATGTGCTATGTGTCACAAAACTATGTATTCTGAGTTATTGTTGACCAAGTGAATTTACAAAGATCTAGTTTAGTTTTCCAGGACACCCATTGGAGCTTCCCTTGTGAGATGGAAGGAACTTAAAAGCCATCTAGTAAAACTACTTCATTTTACAGATGAGAAAACTGAGGCCCAGAGAGGCCTGAAATGGCAGAACCAAGAGTTTATTTAACCCAGGTGTTCTGACTCCAAATCCAGCATTCTCTTCACTGTATCATGCTGTTTCCCTCAACTTAAACTTATTTTTTTAACCCTTACTTCTTGTCAGTATCAATTCCAAGACAGAAGAGCATCACAGGGCTAGGTAATTAGGGTTAAGTGACTTACCCAGGGTCTTATGACTAGCAAATATCTGAGTTCAAATTTGAACCCAGATCCTCCTGACTCTAGACCTAGTTCTCTATCTACTGTGTTAGCAAGTTGATCCTGTAAACTTTTAATGACACTCCAGTTATAGCATTTATAGGAAAGCTCATATGATTTAGAACCAAATTACCTGTATTTGAGTCTCAGGGCAGAAATTTACTAACTTTGGGATCTTGAGCATATCATTTAAATTCTCTGGACCTTGGTCCTTTCATCTAGAAATGGGCATGCATGGTCATTATGTACCAAAGGCCGTCCCTGGAGTCAGGAAAACCTGGTTTTAAGTCCTTCCTCTAACATGTACCAGCTGAATGACTATATACAAGCTACTGAATTTCTCAGTGCCCTAGTCAATTTTCTATCATTAAGTTATAGAGGAGTTGTTGATTTGTATGGGTGGATTTCCATACTGGGAGCTCCCCACATTCATGAAATTACAGATTGAGACATACACACATATTTCCAGAACTTATATCATATATATGTATATATTTATACTTATATGCATATATGTACACATGCATCTCTCTCGCACATTCCTCTCTCATCTCTCATCTATCTATATTATCTCTTTCCTCTTTCTATCATTTATCTTTCTCATCTTTCTTGCTACCTCTCTATCTCTTTCTTTCTATCTTTCTTATCTATCTTTTCTATTTCATCTCTCTCATCTCTCTTATTTATCTTTCTCATTATCCCTCTCCTCTCCTCTATCTCTATCATTTCTCTTTCTCATCTCTTTCTATATCTCATCTCTCTTTCTATCTCTCTCATCACTCTCATCTATCTCTTTTTTGCCTATCTCTATCATCTATCTCTTTCTGTCCATAATCTCCCTTTGTTTTTATGTATCTATCATCTTTCTCTATAGCTATCTAAGGGTTGTTGTGCCCATCAAATGAGAATGCATGTGAAGCACTATAATTCATGCCACATAAGAATGTAACTAGTGATTGTGAAAATTTTTAGGATGAGGATTACTTCTTATAACTATACTCTGTTTATGTGAAAGAGAAAACAGATACAAGGTGACTTTGATCCAGAAGGCACTAGCAGTTAGGGAGAAAGTAGAAATCAATGACGTCTTCATGAAAAAAGATGGTATTTGAGCTGAGCCTTGAAAGAAACTAGAAATTCTCAGAGGTGTAAGGGAGGAACATGAGTGTTAAAATGGGAGTTCCAGGCGGGCAGGGACTATGTTTTTCTTTTCTTTTTTCCCTCTTCTCTTCTCTTCTCTTCTCTTCTCTTCTCTTCTCTTCTCTTCTCTTCTCTTCTCTTCTCTTCTCTTCTCTTCTCTTCTCTTCTCTTCTCTTCTCTTCTCTTCTCTTCTCTTCTCTTCTCTTCTCTTCTCTTCTCTTCTCTTCTCTTCTCCTTTTTCCCAGTGCTTAGCAAAGTGCCTGACATATAGGAGATACTGGATATTGCTTACTGACTGACTGCACAGAGCAGGCAGAAACATGTGCTATGAAATTTCAGAAACAGTTTTCAAAATATATTTAGGAGAAAGCAGCTAGGTGACTCAGTGGATTGAGAGTCAGGCCTGGAGACAAGAGGTCCTGGGTTTAAATATGGCCTTAGATACTTCCTGACTGTGTGTCCCTGAGCAAGTCACTTAATCCCCATTGCCTAGCCCTTCCCGTTATTCTGTCTTAGGACACAATAATAATTTTAAGATAGAAGGTAAGGTTTAAAAATTATATATGTATAATACATATATATATATACACTTTATATATATATGAAAGGGTTTTTTTCCTTGAATAACTCAAATACAGTTTTATTTTTTTTTCCAGCTGAATCCCTTTATGGAATTAATTCTTCAGCAAGTCAGAGAGGCAAGGGAACAGGTAGGATTTTGACGTTAGCCTATGTGTTTCTTTTACCATGCTTCCTGTCACTCCAGCCGCATGATAATATTATAGTAGAGGTTAAAGGCACATCCAGTCCAGCTTAATTTGGCAAATAAAAGTCTGTTGTTCTTTAAGTGGTCTTGACAAACTTTTGAGACTATAAAGTCAGAAAAGGTACTATTGTTGTTGGTATTGGTAAAGGATTATATAGGTAAAGGAACTTCTTCACTGGGAGCTCTGGGTGAAATTATATATCCAGTCCTTACAGAAATACAAACATAAAAATGAAGCAATCTTGGCTATCAAGAAGCTTCTACTTTATTGGGAAGAGACAATGTAAAAAATATAAAATGAATACAAGGTAATTTTTGGAAAGAGGGATTAACATTTTTTAAAATAATAGACCCCTCTTAGTTAAATATGAAAGCACAAATAAATGCTTGGATATTATTCTAGGGATAATAATAATAATCTGATTGACAGGACTCTGAGACCATTACATTTCCTGACAATCAAATTCCCTTCTCAGTTTCAGTTTACCTCTTCCAAGATCCCAAATCAATGGGAAAAATCCAATGGTGTAATTGTTATTCTTTCAAGTGGTGGTGCTTGAGTTTGAGGAATAGATAGTACTATAAAGTCTCCTTTTTTTTTTAACTCTTACCTTCCATCTTAGAATGACTACTGTGTATTGGTTGCAAGACAGAAGAGCAGTAAGGGCTGGGCAATGGGGGGTTAAATGACTCCTATAGTTAGGGAGTATCTGAGGTCACATTTGAACCCCAGACCTCCTATCTCTAGGCCTGGCTCTCAATCCATGGAGCCACCCAATTGCCCCCAGTTCCTTTCCTTTCGGAAAGTTGACCTTGCAACTGCCAAGGATGGTGAACAGAAACTTAGGAGGGTAAGAGAAGAGCTCTTCCTGGAGTTAGGGTCACCTTGCTCAGTGGCCACAAGCTTTGAGGCTTCCACCACTGTCTCACCTCTTTGCTGAGGGATCAAATTCACTTAAACAGAAGATCCTCTCTCTTGTATCCAGTAGAATCTGCAGAGTCAAACAGTGCATCTATATCAGGAAATGCTATTCTTGTCTCCACTGTGCCGATGAAGGAAACATTTCTCCAGATGGTTTTCTGTTTACATAGCCTTTAAAATTTTTACTTGCACCCAGCGTGTGCCATTGGCAGTACTTCCAGTACAGTGTACAAAAGCCTCAGGCCTACAAAGGGAGTTTATAAAACAGGAAGAAAAGTGACCCCCTTTTGTGGGAAAATAAATATTCCTTTTTTCCTGGGAAGGTTAAGAAAAGTGCCACATACAAAGATGGTGCTACTGCCAGAAGAAGATACACTTTGGGTAGTAGATTTGCTTGAGGTGGTGAGTCTAGACTGACCCATCTATACCAGTTATGGGGATTGGGGGAAGTCAAAATTCTAGGTTCAGAAGCTGCACTTTTGGTGAAATGTCTCAGTTTGTACAAGGGAAGCAGCATTCAGGTAACTGAGGAAAGAGTAGTTTCTTTTTTTTTTTAATTCCAAATTTGACAAAAGATAATGAAACAAGCATTTCCATATACAAAGAAAAAAAGAAGATAGTATACAAATGAAATCACAAATCTCCTATGCATTTAGCTTGCTTTTATTCATATCTGCATGATTCCTGTCTACAAGTGTTGACCTTTTATTTTTCCAAATGAATATTATTTTTTTCTAGCTTACTAAAATAACTTTTTTTTTGTAATTTAATTGGCATGGCGTTGAATTGGTAGACTATCACTATCTTTCTCATATCACAAAAGATATTGTCAAAGAGGCCAACATGTACATATGAATGACATCTTTCATATTTCACCTTTCTGTTCACTTTCTAGAGGTATTCATTCAGCATTAATTCTGTGGCTATGTATAATGTCTTCCTGGTTGAAAGGATACTTTCTCAATCTCCCAGTGGCACTATTAAGTTGAATAAAAAAAATAATGAACAGGATAGAAGAATCATAGTGGGGGCAATTGTGGCCAGTGATTTGGGGCTATTGAAATCCATGGCTTCAGTTAGAGCAGTATAAATTTTTTAACTTATAGGAGAATTTAAAAAATCAGCTGCATATGAAAAAATACTCTAAATCACTACTGATTACAAAAATACAAATTAAAACAATTCAGAGATATCATCTCACCCATATCAGAATGACTAAAATGATAAAAGGGAAAAATGACAAATGTTGGAGGGGATGTGGAAAAATGGGGACACTAATACATTATTGGTGGAGCTGTAAGTTGATCCAAGCATTTTGGAGAGCAATTTGGAATTATGTTCAAAGGGTTATAAAACTGTGTATACCTTTTTAAAAAAATTGATCTTTTTTTGAAACTATTTTAAATTTTATTTAAAAAATATTTTTCCATGTTTACATGATTCATTTCCTTTCCCTCGCCTCTTCCCTCTCCCCCCCCCCCAGAGCCGACAAGCAATTCCACTGGGTTGTATAAATGTTAGCACTTGATACCTATTTCCATATTATTCATTTTTGCTATAGAGCAATCTTTTAAAGCCTAAACCCCGAATTGCATTCCCATTTATACGTATGGTAAGTGATGTCATGTGTTTTTCTTTTGTGTTTCTACTCCATAGTTGTTTCAATGTGGATGGCATTCTTTCACATCAGTCCTTCAGGAGTGTCCTGGCTTGTTGCATTGCTATAGTAGCAAAATCCATTACATTGGATTGTTCCACAATGTTTCTCTGTGAATACCTTTTGACTGAGCAATGCCACTGTTCAGTCTGTTTCCCAAGAAGATCAAGAAAAAAGGAAAATAATGTATATATTCTAAAATATTTATAGTAGCTCTAATAGCACATACCTTACAGGGTTGTTGTGAGGATCAAATGAAATAATCAATGAAAATGCTTTCTGGACCATAAGCTATCCTTGTGTTTATTATTATTATTATTTAAACCCATATTTATTATTTTTATAGTGTTTGGCACATAGCCTGATTTCATTTGGTGCATATACATAGGCTGATTATGGAAATTTCAAAAAACAAGAATACAACATAATAATAATCCCTAGCATTTATAGAATTTTTTAAGGATTACAAAGTGCTTTATATACATATAATCTCATTTCATTTTCACAACAACCACAGGAGGTAGATGTTATTAGGATCCCTGTCTTAGAGATAAGTAAACTGAAACTCAGAGTCCCATAGCTGGTAAGAAGTTGAGGCTGAATTGGAACACAGGTCTTTCTGAAACCAAGTTCAATACCAAAAGCAAAGTATGAAATTATCAGTCTCTATAGTTCTGAATAATCTTGTTCCACAGTTACATAGACTAAACTTTGGCTTTGTAATAATAAAAATGCTTACAAATCCCCCCCCCCCCCCCCAATGGAGCTCTTAGAACTATGTCTTTGAAATAAGGAGGTATATATTTTTTTCCTATCCTGAAAGATAACTCAAAATTGGGAGTCTCAGGCAGAAGAAACCTGAACTTCTAAGAAGCTGTTTACTCAAATAGTGAATTTTTAATTTCAAAAACTTGGATCTTTACTTTTATCAAACACAAAATTTCTATAATCTTCTTTCCTTTACATTTTTCAGTAATCTCTTTGATATTTTTGGCCTCTTGTTTTTTCAAATGAATTTTGTTATTATTTTTATTGTTTAATAATTTTTTGGTAATTTAATTGGCTTTCTTATATATTAATTTATTTATTTAAAATTTTTTAAATTAAAATATTTTTTCCATGGTTACATGATTCTTGTTGTCTCCCTTCCCTCTTCCCTCATCCCTCCCAGAGTCGACAAGCAATTTCTTTTAAAACCAAAACCTCCAATCATATACCCCTTTTGTAATTTAATTGGGATAGAATTGAATAAAAAGAAAGGACTTTCATTTTATATATAGCACCTAGATGGAAAGGAAGGTCTAGAGACAGGACGTCCTGGGTTCAAATGTGACCTCAGACACTTCCTGGCTGTGTGATCTTGGGTAAATCACTTAATCCAATTGCTTCGCCATTATCACTCTTCTATTTTGGAACATATATATATATATATATATATATATATGTAGATAGATAGATAGTCCACTTGGCATCCACATGGCATGGGATAGGTAAGCTGACTGAAGACTCATTCTGAATTGACGTTCCAGAAAATTAAAATGTCTACCATAGACACTCGGTCTGATGGTGAGAATAAAGGGAAAGCCCCTTTTCTTCCCCACACACAGAATTTTCTTTACAGTTAAAAATGAAAATGATTTAGTTCATACTTAGTTTTTGAAATCTCTCACCTCTTTATTTTCTTCCCTAAAAAAAAAGAAAAGAAAATTTTGAATGTAAATGATATCTAAAAATTTTTAGGTGTTTAATTGAGAATTCAAATCCATTGATTTTTATTTGCTATTTTACGGGAGCAAAGCAGTAATTGAGGTAAGGTGACTTACATAGTTGATCAGTCTTGCGGTCAGAGACACTTGGGTCGAGACCTAATTCTAACATTTCTGGCTGTGTGACTGAGTAAGTCATTTAACAATTTAGTATCTGGGGAACTATTTAAGACTAATATCTATACTTTCTTATGTGAAAATCCTACTCTAATAACATCAATGTGAGAAAGTAATCAGAAGATATTCGTTAACGATTTTCTCAGAAGACAACATCACAGGGTAGTTGGGTAGGTCATTGGAGTGAAAGCTAGGCCTAGAGACGGGAGGTCCTAGGTTCAAATCTGGTCTCAGACACTTCCCAGCTGTGTGACCTTGGGCAAGTCACTTAACCCCCATTGCCTAGCCCTTACCACTCTTCTGCCTTGGAACCAATACAAAGTATTGACTCTAAGACAGAAGGTAAGGTAAGGATTTAAAAAAAAAAAAACAGCTATAATGTGTCTGAATCCAGATTTGGAAAAACAGCTATAATGTGTCTGAATCCAATATACATATTGACTCCAAGTTGGAAGGTAAGGGTTTAAAAAAAAAAGAAGACAATATCACAGCACTCAATTTAAAGAAAATACAAGATCCTCCCATGTTTATTGATTGTTGGTTATTTAAAAAAATATATCCAGAAGAGCAAAGTGCCTAATACATAGTAGGTACTTAATAAATGGTTTTTACAACTCAATAAGCTCTTCCCCTATCCTTGCATTTATTAAAATCACAAAATATTCCATGATAGGTGCAGCTACAAAGATAACTTTGTTCAGTGACATATGATTCTCAATTGCAAGTGATGCATAAGCCAGAGTAACATTTGCTACTGAAAGGTATTTGCCAGCATCATGGAGGATGTCATATGTAGAGTCTAAATGGAAGATGAATTCTCTAAGGATGAAGACATTCTCCAACTGTTTCCATTTGCAGATTCATTGTTCTGGATGCTTTGAGTTCCAGAATATTAAAAGACCTATCAATGAAAGTCATGACTATTCAAAGGAAATTTACCTCCTAATCAACAAAGGAAAAACTAGATGGATGAAAACGTCTCATCTCCTTTACAACAAGGTAAAATTAGATGAGAAGAGCTTAGAATTTGTCCATCAGAACATATATCTTGGAGAAGCACTGCAGATGGACAATGAGATCGGTCACAACTTGGTAGTTCACTAAATTAAGAGAATAGTGGGTAGATGGTTAGGGAGAAAAAAAGTTAATTTTTTTACAAAGCAGAATGCAGCTTATATATATATCATATATATAATATGCAAATCCTTAATCTGAGGAGGTTATGGAATTTTCTCTCACAGGTAAAATACATTTTCTACCAGCTTGCTAACTTTAAATACAAAAAAAAAGTTTGGAAGAGTGGCAAAAAATCTCATATTTGTATTGAAATTTCCTCCATTCATTTATTCATATAATAAATATTCATTATGAATGATTGTGAGACATTGTGCCAAGTACTAGAGTTGATACAAAGGTACATGACCCAAGTATTTCTATATGTAGGGTTTAAATATACATAAATAACTATGATACAAAAGGGTATATAAGAAATGTCTAAACCAAGTGCTCTAAGACTTCATTGGAGGGACATGGGATCAGGGAGGTGGTGATGCTCAACTCAACTATCAATGAAAGAAAATTTGTTCTATATGTAAAATTATATACATTGTTTCTTTTTAAGATAATTTAATTCTTGAGGAAATCTTTTTGTTTGTTACTTAAAAATAATAGAATATTAGAGATGGAGGGAAACTTAGATACCATCTTTTCAAAACATTATATCGTCTACAGAATTAGAACAAGAAAGATCTTAGAGGACACTTGGTTTAACCTCCTGATTTTGTCCATGAGAAAATGAAGGCCCAGAAGGTAAATGAATTAGTTGGAGAAAAATAGCTACTTAGTGGAAGAATTGACTACATTATTTTTTATTATTGTGGGGCATCTAGGTAGCACAGTGGATACAGCACTAGACCTGGAGTCAGGAGGCCTTGGGTTCAAATGTAGCCTCAGATATGCCCCAAATATATGACCTTGGGTAAGTCATTTAACCTCAGTTGTCTAACCCTTGTTATTTTGTCTTAAGAGTTGTTGCTAAGACGGAAAATAAGATTTTAAAGAAAAGTCATTATTCAGGATGTTATTGTAAGCTTAAAAGCTAAGAATCTTCTAATATATACCTCACCATATCAACCAAAACAGAAAACAATATCAATTAAAGTCATTATTTGACTGATTTAACAGCATTTTGGTTGACTTGGCCAGTCATATTCAAAACAACTAAACCATTTTGTGTTTGTAGAACTAGTCTCCATGGAAACTAAATGATATGGGCAGATTATAAGACTTCAGTATTACCTTTCTCAGATGAAACATCTGAATCATAGCCAAAAGGTCATATTTAGGGTCACATATTTTGAATTAGAAGAGACTTCAGAAATCATTTTACATATAGGGAAACTGAGACCCAGGGAGGTAAAAAAATAGGTATCTAAATCAGGATTTGAACCCAAGTCCTCTCACTCCTGGGAAACTGCCCTTTCCATGGAGTCATGCTGCTTCTCTACTCAGGTCATATACTGGGAATAAATTGAGTTTAGTGCTGAGACTCTCTGACCTTCTGCCTCTAGTCCAACCACCTCTCTTTACTTTTCTTAATTATTCTTTCTCTCCAAACTTGGTATTTGATATTGAAAGCCATTTTGAGCTTTAATTAAATACTGCTCATTTTGTATTTAAGGTGAAGCACCTATTCCTCTGAAGGGCAAGATGGGAATTTTTAGGGAATATGTTTTCCCTGCTTTTCTGTCTATTATTCTGAAGAGTCCTGGGATGATTTAGAGAAGCTTTCCTCTTCAAATATTGCAGTGACACAACATCCTTTTACATTAGCAGATATGAAACTTGGATCTCAACTTTTTCTTCCTCCCTTCTCCAGGCTACTCCTCTAACATGGAAAGTGACCCAATA